>NC_142937.1:34150267-34212767 GCF_046866305.1 Octopus bimaculoides
AACAATGTTTCTAGTGTGATGGATTTCAACTATGGTGTTAAAACATCTTTGATATCTACAGACAACTCTGTGGGGAAATAATTGCAGGAGATTGCTGTCACTGTTGGTAGCGTTGGCACTGTTGTTCTTGGTGGTGGTGGTGGTGGTGGTGGTGGTGCTGATGTTGCTATTGTTTCTGTTGTCATTGGTGGTGTTGCTATTTGTGTCGTCGTTGTTGTTGTTGTTGCTCAAAGTGGTGGTGGATCAACACTTGTTTATGAATGACAACACTTCCTTATCAAAGCAGCATTTGTTGATGTTGTGATCGTTGTTGGTGTTGGTGGATCAACAAATATATTACATATAAATGATACCTAATCCTCATCAAAGCAATTTTAGCTGCTACTGCTACTGCTGTTGTTGTTGTTAAGTAGATCAGCTTCCAGTGTGTTGAAACCGTTGTCAATCTCTACCTATCAAATTGACACATAATACATTAATACAACCAAGTATTATAGAAATCTCTAATATATTTAATGAAACCTAAATCCAATTATTGATTGATTGAAAGTGTTTTAATGCTGTTATATCACAACTTAGGCTGGTGCTGTTATATGGATCCATTGCTTTCATATTCTTAGGTAAGATGATATAACCACAATAATGGCAGGATATAGTTCTTAATTGATACATAATTGATTATTTATATCACTGAAGCCAATTAGAGAACATAATGTGGTTATTCCTCTAGAAATACTAACTAAATCTCCCTCATATCACAATCTAACATTTTTAGAAAATCATGATGTATTATGTAAAGTGACACTACAAGATATCCTAGCTGGGATACCTTTGATTCTAGCTTCGCTCAGTGATGGTTGACCTGGGGTTAAACAACAACAACAGCAGCAGCAATGGAGTTAATGTTATTAACCAGTTTAGCACTTGTCTCTTGAGCAAGGTGTGTTGCAAAGCTTAAATCCTTAGTCAAAATAAAATAAATTTAACTCTACTTTTAGTATTACTCTTTTAAGCTTTTACTTGTTTCAGTCATTTAACTGCGGCCATGCTGGAGCACTGTCTTTAGTCGAGCAAATCGACCCCCGGAATTATTCTCTGTAAGCCTAGTACTTATTCTATCGGCCTCTTTTGCTGAACCGCTAAGTTACAGGGACGTAAACACAGCAGCATCGGTTGTCGAGTGATGCTGTTGGAGACAAGCACATATACACAAACACACACATATATATACATATACATATATACGACGGGCTTCTTTCAGTTTCTGTCTACCAAATCTACTCACAAGGCTTTGGTCAGCCCAAGGCTCTAGGAGAAGACACTTGCCCAAGGTGCCACGCAGTGGGACTGAACCCAGAACCATGTGGTTGGTAAGAAAGCTACTTACCACACAGCCACTCCTGCACCTATACACAGCCACTCCTGCACCTATTGAGTCCCCCCATGAATAAATATGTTGTTATTTTTAAAATTACTTTAAAACAACAATCTAAAATTAACATTTACCTCTGCTACTTTTACGAAGTAAAGCACCAACATCCATTTTCCAAAAAGGATGTAATCTATTGAAATTCCATTCTTGAGTGTATCAGTACCACAACAGTACCACAAAGATAAGTCTACCTAAATGTTTGACTACACAAGACTGGTTGAATAAGCTTCCAATTGAAACCCAAAGCCTCTGTCAAATCTAATTCTATATTATGATATAATCTTTCCTGGTTTTCACATATTGACAAAACTGAAGTAAGTTGGTTTTGAGGTTTAACTCTGTCTTAGTTAGTCAAGAGTATTTCCTCCATGATCCCCCCCTTTTTTTTGTTTTTTGTTTCAAACATTAAAACTGACACTCTGTTGGTTACGATGATGAAAGTTCTTCTGATTAGCTTGTAAGATTAATGTGCAAATGGTTGAGCACTCCTCAGGCACACGTATCCTTAACATAGGTCTCAGAGAGATTCAGCATGACACAGAATGTGACAAGGCTGTCCCTTTTGAATTACAGGTATTACTCACTTTTGCCAGATGACTAGACTGGAACAACGTGAAAGACACAACGTGCTGCCAGGAATTGAACTCACAACCTTATGATTGTGAGCCAGATATATTAACCTCTAAGCCACACACCTTCACAATTTGAAACATAGTGTATCTAGGACTACCTCATCTAATCTGCAAATAATATAAGTTTGTAGGTTAGTAAAAGATATTTGGATTGGGGAATTTACAAAGTCATAAGATTAAATGTAATAATATTATGTGAAGGTTTGGGCTTGTGTATGGTTTGTTGATGTGGGTGTGTATTTCCAGCCTTAGAATATTTTAAGGCCATATCTCTATCTATAACGAGGGATAAGAATTGTAGGCCCCATTACAACACAATAGTACTTTGCTGCATTGTAGAGATTAGATCAATGTATAAGTTTGGAGAATCCAACAAGTGGCTCAAATAAGAAATGAGTGGCTCAAATAAGAAACGAGTGGCTCAAATAAGAAACTGAATACTAGAATATGCAATTATTTCAGTTGTCTACCTTGGAGTATGTATAGTTTGGATAGGTGGAACAATTTATACCATTTCAAATTCATTGTACTCAACTATTTGACATTCACTGACAGGTAGATATTATGCTCGTTAATATCAGGGATTTCATACCACAAACACACACACACACACACACACACATTTGTTGTTGGTTTATTTGTCTCTTTCTCTCTCACTCTTTCACACACCATAAAAGATTATTGGAGATTGTGAAGTAAAACAGTTGTAAAGAATATGAAAGTTTTAACTGTGTTGTTCATGGTTAAGGGGGAAGGTGAAATTTTATGCAGTCGTTGAGGTAATATTAAATTTATGAATCAGCCTAGATTAAGAAAGAACATTTTTAATGGCTAATATTATCCAACACACCTATCTCTTATTGAAAGAAACAACAATAGCAAACGATTTAACATTATTTAATTAATCTAGTGCTGCATTAATTATAATTTTTATTATTAACATTCAGAATTTAATTTAAGCTCTCAAAGAATAAGAATAAAAATAAAAGTTAAAAGGAAGAGAAAAAGAGCAGATTTAAGGTGAACTCATTATCATGTTGATTGTATTTAGAACAGCTTACAATAAATTTCATACAAGATTATGAGGTTAAGGGTTACCATTTGAATTCAGGATGAAGAATTCATAATATCATGTATGAAATAATTACAGTGTGAAAGAGAATGTTGAGAAGAAGGAGCCTGCTATATATATTTCATGGCTGATTACTGTTGTGATGGCACCTGAGTTATATACTGCAACAGGGTTAAAGAGCAGAAGATTAGTAGCAAATCTTAACTAAAATAAAGGGGAAATACTTGTCTGAAATTAATCAATATTTATGGTGAAGATTGTTATACTAATTAAAAGACAACTAAAAGTAGAGTTCAGTAATAGGTTTAGATGTGCCATCAATGACAGATGATGACAATCAACTGGAACGAAGTGATTTAATTAATTACCTATCCATAAAAAGAGGCTTGCAAATTTACAGGAACATCCAACAATGTTATCATCTTAGAGAATTATAATTAGATGGAAAATGAAAACTGCTGATTCAGGTGACAACGTGATGTAAGTAGTAGAAGAAAAGAAAAGTTCTTTGCCTAAGGAAATATTTAACAGCCATCTTCAAGTAATGTAACTGTAGGAACAACAGAGATAAATTGGAGAAAGTTTTAATGAAAACAAAAAAGAATAAATTTATTTTCTTAATAATGAAGACACAATAAAGAGTCAATAAGTTGATAGTGTGAAATGGTTTGTCTGCTGTAACCATGTTATTAAAAGATCACTCTACAAGATGACAGTGAATAGAAATGTGAGAGTAAAGGGGAGAGGAGAAAGGGGTATAGCTCAGAAAATGGAAACATTTAGTCCTGATGGAAAAATTGTTATTATTATTATTATTATTATTAGACAAGTAATGATGTCTATTTCATCAGGGAAGCAATTGTTTTCTCAGTGGTAAACAACATTGTTTCCACTTGACTGGATTCCTTATAATAAACACCTGCTGTATTATGCTACTTGCATTTAACAGCAAATTAAGGTGTGGAGAAACAACAAAATGATTGAATCAGTCTTTTTGCAAGCAATCTTATGTGACATTATTACCTGAATATATATATATATATATATATATATATATATATATATATATATATATATATATATATATATATATATATATTGCTCTACACTTTAGAGTGAGCATCTCCTTTTGGATTGATGTTTTCTACAAACAATATATATATATATATATATATATATATATATATATATATACACATATATATATATACATATACATGCGTACCTTTATATTATACAAATACATACATACATACATACATACATTTATTAAATTCAACTTATGTTGAAAGTCAACAAACAATGTTTACTTAAGAAGTGTGGAGATGTATTGAAAGATACAGATGAGGAAATAATTTTATTCTCAAATGCAGGATAGTGCTAATAATAAGCATGAAGAGGATAAACTATCCATGTAATCACAGAGATGTGAGTTCAAGTCCCATGGCCGGCCACGGACACATTTTTTGGCAAAATATGGATAGCTTATCCTGTTCTTGCTATATTATTAGCCCTTTGAGAATAAAATTATTTCCTTATCTGTATCTTTCAGTATATATATATATATATATAGACAAACAAATAACAAAATGGAATGGTGAGTGTTGGTGACATTTAAAAGGCACCGGTGTCAGTGCGACATAAAGGGTACCTGTGCTGGTAACACGTAAAAGACACCCAGTTCACTCTGTGGTGTGGTTGATGTTAAGAAGAGCATCCAGCCATAGAAACTAAGCCAAAACAGACCATGGAGCCTGGTGCAGCTCTCCGACTTACCAGTTCCGGTCAAACCATCTAACCCATGCTAGCATGGAAAACAGACATTAAATGATGATGATGAGGAGGAGGCAGAGGAGGAGGAGGATGGTGATGATGATATTTAAATAGATTTATTAGTTTAAAAACTGATGGTTATTTAGTGAAGGTATATCTTTTCCAAGATAATTCTTTACCCAGTTTGATGCTACAGTTATTTCTAATAAATACTGAAAGCAATCATTAAAGCCAAGTAGTACTCCCTACTCCTGGCAGGAAGCTTTATCACAATGGACAGGGTGATGTTAGCTTATGTCCTACAGAAAATGGGATGGGGAAACTTTGTAAAAGACACTGCTCTACATGCAGAAAGATTCTTGTGTTTTGATAAATCTATTGAATAAGAATATCACCTGGTTTCCAATGTGTTTAGGAAAGTTAAAAGAATAGTGTTTTCCAGTTTGAAATTTAACAAATATCCTAATTAATGCAGGTGCCAAGAGAGGAATTTGCTGGCACACACACACGCACACACACACACACACACACACACATGCACACACACACATATGCACACACACATGCACACACATACATGCATACACATACACACACAAGGACAATTTAAGTATGTGTCACAACAGTTTTGATTCTACTGAGCAATGTATAAGTATGTACGTTCATGTATGTATAAGTATGTATGTATATGTATGTACGTATTTATGTATGTGTGTATGTATATATATATATATATATATATATGTATTTATGTATATATGTATGTATGTAAGGAACTTGTGTGTGTAAGTGTGTATATGTTTCTTCATATACATTGGGCTTTCCTGCCAATTTTGACGTATAAAGTACCCAGTTATTTGAGCAATTGCACAAATTCTAATTTGTACAAATTCATTGAATTAGCATCGGAAGTGGCTGAGAATTCCAGACCCATAGACTCTATCTAAATGAATTCTCAAATAAATTCAGCAAGACACAACATAACAAGGCTGAAATTTTCAGTTACAATTACAATGTATCCAACAGGCCTCTATATAATTTTTGCCAACGCAATTTCACTCATGATGTCTGAGTTAAGCCAAAGCTACAGGAAAGGCATTTGTCCATGGTGCCACACTGCGATAAAACCCAGTACCTTATGGCAACAAAGCAAAATTCTTGACCACTCAGCCATGTCTATGTCCATATATCTTTTATCTTATATCTCATACTTGTTTCAATCATAAGAGGGTGGCCATCTTGGGGTACTGCCTTGAAGCATTTTAGCCAAGTGAATTGACCCCAGTACTTACTTATATAGCCTGGTACTTATTCTATTGGTCTCTGTTGCCGAACCAATAGTTTACAGGGACATAAACACACCAACATCCCCCATTATCAAATGGTGGTGAAAGACAAATGCAGACCTAAATATCTACACACACACACTGTAATGTGGTTGGCATTAAGATGGGCACGCAGCTGCAAAGACCATGCCAAAAGCGACAAAAGAGCCTGATGCAGTTCTCAGGCTTGCCAACTCCTGTCAAACTGTCCAGTCCATGCCAGTATGGAAAATGGACGTTAAATTATGAACATGATGATAATGATGATGATGATATATGACAGGTTTCTTTCAGTTTCTATCCACCAATTCCACTCACAAGGCCTTGGTCATCTCAAGGTTAAAGTAGAAGACACTTGCCCAAGGTGCCATGCAGTGTGACTGAACCTAGAACCATGTGATTGTGAAGCAAACTTAATACCACACAGCCATGCCTGCACCTATATATATATATATATATATATATATATATATATATATATATATATATATATATATATATATATATATATATATATATATAGCCCATGTGTGTATATATATATATAGTCCATGTTATTATATATATATATATATATATATGCGTGCTTTAGTGCTGTGGCATTTCTTGATAACAAGAAATAGTAGAAGTAGGCAACAGTCATGTTTACCAGTCTTCAATAAGCTGTTATCTCATCTATACACACTGCAACACTAGCTTCACTTATACAATAAATGGTATTAAATATAATCAAAGCTGGTTCGCCAGCACCGAAACATAAAAGTCAGTGAAGAAGACATAATTTTAATTACTTGGCCAAGAAAATGACATGATACAATGAAGGTTATGACTATTTCATCATTACTGTTCTCTTTGTTCAGGGACAATCTCCAGCTTTAATTCTTCCGATCTACTTGTCCAAGAACCAATAGATTATCCATAAATTTCTTGAAATAACCAGTTACTCTTCCACCACTGTACAGCTTCCTACGTATTTATTGTTAACACCAATGCTTCATGCTTAACACAAGCAGTAAGAAAACCCTGTAAAAAGGTCCGGGTTTTCAAGTTCAAATTGTTCAGCATTTCTGTATATTTTCTTTATGCTTTATTTCACTCTTCAAAAAAAAAAGGAAAATTTTTCTCCACAGAAGACAAAAGAAGAATATGCTTGAAAGCAATTCTCTCCCCCTGAGCATTAACTCTCTTTTGTTCTCTGTCTCAGCTTCCATTAAGACCACTATGTCATATATAAATACGTTTTACAGAAAATATGTCTCACGTCCTTGAACTCATAGGGCTGGCTTCTCAGTTTCCAGGGTGCATAAGTAAGCAAGGTCACAACTTTCCCCACTGAATGGGATATCAATTAGTCACAAGACATCTCCTTGCTCCAATCGGATGGTCACATCGATGACTACTACCTTCTCCGGACAGCTAAAGACTAAGTCGGGAATCAGCCTGGAGCCTCCTACAATGGAAGAAGGCTCCACACTGACACTCCAGCCATAGTACTAGGGATGCTTATGGGGAAATAATTCATGATGAAATAATTGCTTTGATCACTTAAAACTCAAGAAAGATATTTCATAAACGTTTAATGATGACAAGACTTGCTGTGTGCAATTAGGGCAGTGAAGGGAACATCAAGAGTTGCAGCAATGAGTTTTCCTTTCATTTGCTTATGTATTTCACACAGAAGCACACAATTTCATATCATCATAGTTGACTATATACTTAAATCTTTTATTTAAGTACTGTGTTAACCCCTCTGTCATTCTACCCCAACACACACACACACACACACTCTCTCTCATCACTCCACCTTGTCAGTCATATTTAACTTAATTTAATTAGTCTATTCAACTGATCTACAAAGTCAGTAGTTCAGAGATGTTTATACATGCTGGAGACATTCAGCTGAAATTAAATCAGTGCTGCAAACCAAGGTGGAACGCAACTCTCCAGGGAGTGATTCATTACCAAAATAAATATTTCCCAATAAGGTAAACAGATAATAACTTTTAAAAAATGGCGAGGGAGAAGGAATAAATAAAAAAAAATATATATAAGTGAAAATAAAAGAAGATAAAAGTTTAATGATCAATGAAACCATCAGAAAGCAAAGTCTAATGGCAAATACATTCTGTTTAACTTCAATAGACTCAGTCGAGAGAGACAAATAATAATACATTGTGCTGTGTCAGTGGAAAGGCGGGGCTATGGTAATTATAATAGACTTCATTAAACAGAAAACAACACATATATAGGCAAATAAAGACATGTGTGTAAAGGTGTACACATGTGTGTACATATTGGTGTTCATAGATACCCACACATACATATAGGCTTTCCCATATACTCACACACACACATACACACAGATATGTGCATGTAGGTGATCATGCACACAATGTGCACATGTAGACACAGACATATTTTCTTAAATTCCTATATGTACACACACACATGCACACACACATATATATATATATGAAACACAAGTATACTTATAATATCAAGTTATATGTATACACACACACACACACTAACACACACACACGCACGCACACACACTCATACACACACACACACACACAGAATTCCATTGATCAATTAACAATTCATTGTGAAAATTAACAGCAGATAGTATTTGAGAACAATAAAAATTGACAGAAATCATGAAACACTTCTCACCCAACATTTTATTAGACAAGTTTGCAACAGATATATCGTATTCCAATAAAATGACAAAAAGAAAAAAAAGAAAGAAAAAAGAAAAGGATGAGAAAACAGATTGTCATTTGGAAGAATCTAGTTGGTCAGTGCTTTAACACTCAGAAAAATATCCTTTGTGCGTGATTTTATTGCACAGATCAGTGACAAGCTCATTTCAAGAACTTGAATCTTCTGTGGACAGTCATGTCACACAAATAAAGAAGAGACATTAAAGATGGGCCTTACCAAGTCTGGAAAGTTTGATAGAGACATGAATGATGCCAGTGAATTTCGAACTTGTTCTGTATCTCAGATTTAAAATATATTCATTTCAATACTGTTGTTTTGTGAAATCTCAGATTATTTGGGATTTTTTTCAAATGTAACTAGTTTATAGCAGAAGGCCAAAAATGGAAGTATCACAATAATATTTGTGAGCAGATAAAGAGGTGCCATATCACTGATTTGTAGAATTCCTGTATCCGTAATGGAAGTTTCCTTCATCAACTTGTCAGTACCAAATGTAGTCTAGTTTTTTTTTTTCTATTTAAAAAAATCAAATCCAGACATAGCCCATAGCAAACTACACAAAACTAAAACAAAGTAAAAAAGGAAAGTATTGAAACAAGAACAACAAATTTGTGACACTTTAATGGATGCAATATAGAGCAAAAACTCAAATTCAATCCTTTCCTTTGTTGATAATCCCAGAGAAATTTTAAGCAAACACATTGAACATGTGGCAATATGTTTGGATCAACAAGTTCTCACTGTTGCATGCTGGGTTATCTGTTCTATGAAAATGGTTTTGCAGCTCATTCTACATTTCATGTTTCAATTTCAATTAACAAAGAGTATTGGCAGTATTGATTTCTGTTGCTGGAAGGTAAAAAGAATTACTACTGTTGTCACATTTTTAAGGCATGTTTGTTTTCTTGCTTTTTTCCAAAACCAGAAAACAGGAAAAGAAAAAAGTGGGGACCATAAGTATGCGCATGATACCAAGTCTGTCAGATTCCTTAAAAAACTTGCACAAAAATGTAATTGTTTAAAAAAGATCACAAAACGTTTGATCAACAGCTTCATACACATTACATTACATGATCTTTTGTAAAATGCTTTACCCTCCGGTGACAAGATCTTAAAAACAAATCTGGTAGAGTTGCTATTGTGAACATAAGTATATGACTAATTTTCTTCTTTTCCTTTTTTAAATTTTGGAATTGAGTAATGGATTAAAATATACCATAAATATGCAACTGGCTTGATTTTCTACTTTGTATCGATGAAGGGAGGGAACAATTCAGATAATCTTTTTTACATCAACCCCTGATTGATGAAGACATTGTTACAGAATGTGACCACTCTGGAAAACACGTCACTGTGGCAAAAATTTCAGTGAAATCTTTAGACACAATTCTGCCATTCACCCTTCATGATTAACACTTCTGATTGGAGTAGCTTTGCAATGATTGTAAATGAATTTCAGTGACAATCATTGAGTAAAATGGGACAGTTTTTCCCAACTGAGGTATTTGAGTATGATGCCCTGTTAAAAAAATGAAAGGGTGCTGCAAGTATAGTAACAATGTTGAAAAATTAACCAGCATTGTTGCATGAAAGTTTTCCAGTATTAACATCTTACTCTTTACTTTTATATCATCCAGATCTTAATTCAGGTACATTGACATTATATATGTATGCATGTGTGTGTGTGTGTCTTTTAGAATTTATTTTTTAATGATCATCATCATCAGTTTCACCAATTTAATCATCATTCATCACCATTGACAATGATGAGAGCTACTACTGAGCAAAGTGAGAGCAAGCATACACTTTCAAACATATAAGCATGTGTGTGTATGGTGAGGGATGTATTTATGATACTTCATTAAAAATAAATTGTTCACTTTTAGTTAATGTCCTGCTGATGAGGTAGTAATGTATGTCTTCCATTAGACAAATGATGCCAAAAATCAGGACATTTTGCAAAGTTTTCCAACAACAGATGCTTCCAAATATAGAGAGAAGCTTCAATATATGTCACTCAAAGACTGATTACTTGCAAAATAATGATTGAATGGCAAGTCACTTTCTTCAATCAGGAAACGAAGACAGAAAAAAACATTTCTACTTAACCGAAAATATATCTTCATTTCTGGAAAAGATACAATATATAATTTTGTGATTGATCTGTTAATGTTTGCAGAGATGTCACACCACCAAGGAATTAAGTTTTCCTTCATTCACTTCCTTAGAATTCTTATCCATTTAACACTGCTTATTTCACTGCTTTCTTAATATCTAAGAGACTAATACAAGAAATGCTAAATAGACATATATATCATAATCTCTCATAAGACTCTCCATAAATAAATTTTTAAAAATCTCCCCTAAAAAGGTACATTATCAGTCCAGTTTTACATTATTTAATGCTTACATTTATTGTTCTGTATTTGAAGAAGGGTTATAATTTAATTTCTACAGAAATTATATTTGCAGTTCTACATTTTTCGTACAATCATCCACCCTATATGAAGTAAGGAATAGAATCAGGTCTTGGTGATTTTGAAGGAAAATTATATCTAAAATTATGTAAATTAACTATATCCAATTAATAAAAAAAAATTAAGAGATTTAACATCAGAAACCTTCTCTGTGTGTGAGTATGTGTGAGTGTACACACACACACACACACAACACCAGTACCATCATCATCACCATCATCATTATTATTATTATCATCATCCACTGTGAATTTTTCTGAAATTGTTTTTATACCTGCAGCACTCAGTAGACACTGCTTTTGAGTGCAATGAAATAATTTTAAGTTTGAAACAATGACAATGTGGTTAGTAGTTGAGTAGTTATTAACCTTACAGTTATTATGCCATACCTGTAATCACGCCAGGGAAACCATGTAATTCAGTGATGTGAAATAGGGCAAAACCTGTTCATTTATCCACCATATAATCATCAGTTCTCAAAAATGACACCCTACACTGTAATAATCAATCAATTAATATCTATGTCTGTAGTAAGTTGGTGAGCTGGCAGAATCACTAGCTTGCTTGGCAAAATGCATAGCGGCATTTTGTCCGTCTTTATGTTCTGGGTTAAAATTCTGCTGAGGTTGACTTTCAGGTTTGTTAGAATAAGTACCAGTTGAGTAGTGGGGTTGATGTATTAGACATGCCCTCTCTCCCAAAATTGCTGGCCTTGTGCCAAAATTTGAAATCAATATCTATGTCCTTCTTAGGGAAAGAAACTATTTTTTACATACCCAGGTCTATTCCCCATTTTTTTAGGAAGGAGTAGCCACAACAATACACACATTGGGTATTCCATTCATTTCCTAGCTCACAGAGGTGAGCTCCATTCTATTCTCAGGTCAAAGCATAGAATGCAACCCCCAATATCAGAAAGAAATAAAACCAAAAATTAAACATCATCAGCATGTAGACTACATAATATAGAAAACAAGTTTAATGCTGACTACTACAGACATCAGAAAGTTGATAAGAAAGTGATATAAAAGCAATAATTTTGACATAATACTTGTTTGGTATCCTCTCATAATATATAAAATATCTTATTACATTATCACATAAAATACATTTATTTTATATTTGGGGATAATAACTGAGACTAAATATAATAAATGCAGTTCCACTGAACTATGCAATACTTCTACTCAAGCCCCACCCCATTAACCTATATGTCATCCAATCATCCTTGATGTGTTATTACTTATAAACATCTTGCTCAAGACTTAACCTAATCCTTTCTTCTCAGAACTTGTCTGCCTCGCCCACGACTCTTCTTTCAGGTAGTGACCAACAAAAGTTCAAGCTGAGTAGCAAACAAACTGAACAAAGTCAAGGGTGTAATCCTTCTTTCATTCCATTTATCACTAGATATTGGGTTAAAGATATTCCCATTAACAAATAACATATAACACTGAAGACTAAAAATTACCTTATCCCCGAGGGACAGAATCAGTGTATCAGTACCTATGAGATGGTGATGAGGTTTCATCCTTGACCGATGTTGGCCCTGCTAGAAATGTCAGATGATGCATATATCAACTTCTCCATGATGAGTATGTGAATATCTTTTTTAATGTAGGCACCATGATTTCTGGCTGTATTCTCAGTAAATGTTCTGAG
Source organism: Octopus bimaculoides (assembly GCF_046866305.1). Classification (NCBI taxonomy): domain Eukaryota; kingdom Metazoa; phylum Mollusca; class Cephalopoda; order Octopoda; family Octopodidae; genus Octopus; species Octopus bimaculoides. Next base: position 34,163,368 of record NC_142937.1, read on the forward strand.
ATGAAGTATTTCCAGGTTGTCAAGTGAGCTCTAAGGTTTTGGTATGCTCTTTTAAGTTATGTCCTAGATGTTTTGAATAGCCCCCTTTTCTCACATGCAACTGGCAAATGATTAATGTATAACTGGAAGGGGTTTATAAGAGACAAACTAACAATGACAGATTACTGATGCAAATAAGAGAATATCCGAACGTTTATAAGAGACAATGGAAAGAAAACCAGTTTTGGTTCTCTGAAAGAGTAACTAAAACAATGTAGAAGAGATATATAGACATTAGCTTAAAGAGAAATAACAAGTAAAGATCTTTATAGATAGGGATAGGTGTGACTGTGTGGTTAAGAAGCTTGCTTTCCAACCATATGGTCTTGGGTTCAATCCCATTGTATGGCACCTTGGGTAAGTGTTTTCTACTATAGCCCCAGGCTTATCAATGCCTTGTGAATGCATTTGAAATGCAGAAACTGAAAGAAGTCTGTTGTACATATTCATATATCTGTGTGTGTGTGTGTGTGTGTGTGTGTGTGTGTGTGTGTGTGTGTGTGTGTGCGCGCGTGTGTGCACGTCTGTTATGTTTGTTGTTATGTTTGTCCCTCATCACCACTTGACCATAGGTGTTGGTTTGTTTATATCAACATAACTTATGAGATTGACATGATAAGTGCCAGGTTTAAAAAATAATTTCTGGGGTTGATTTGTTCAAATAAACCCTTCACTACAGTGCACCAGCATGTCCACTGTCACATAACTGAAACAAGGAAAAGATAAAACATAGAGTGGTTTCTGTAAGGGAGAAGTGTCTAGGCACAGGAATGGTTGTGTGGTAAGAAGCTCGCTTCCCAACCACATGATTCCAAGTTCAGTTCCACTGCATGGCACCTTGGGCAAGTGTCTTCTTCTATAGCCTCAGGCCTTGTGAGTGATTTGATAGACAGAAACTGAAAGAAGTCCGTCGTATGTATGCCAAGTCCATATGCCAAGGAATGGAATCCAGCTATAAAAATCCTGCCAAAACAGTCACAGAAGTCTGGTGCAGGCTTCTACCTGGCTGGCTCTTGTGAAACCATCCCACCCATGCTAGCATGGAAGGCAGACATTAAACAACGATGATGATTATATGTGTGTGTGTGTGTGTGTGTGTGTGTGTGTGTGTGTGTGTGTGTGTGTGTGTGTGTGTGTGTCCCTCCCACCATCGCTTGACAACTGATGTTAGAATAAATAAGTACCAGGCTTACAAAGAATAAGGCCAGGAGTTGATTTCTTGAACTAAAAGGCAGTGCTCCAGCATGGCCACAGTCACATGACTGAAAGAAGTAAGAGAATAAAAGAATGACATCAACAGGTTTCCTTCTCCTGGATAAATGAGTTTGGTGCAGCTAATGTTTAGTTTAGGTGAGAAGCTAAAATGTTGGCATTATGACCCACCCTAAACACCAGAAGTATCAAGCTTGGAAAAGAAGAAGTATTCCATCCTCAGTTTTTATGTTATTTGGTAAAATATTCCAAAATAATAACATCGTTTTGATTATAGTATTTTATTGGAATTGAAACTATCATGAAACTTTTCCTCACTTTGGTCAATTCTTGTTTCTTTTACTTTATTGTACAATATTTTATTTATATAGAATTAAATAAATATTTTGTGCAACAGAATGTCTTCAGAAAATTAACGTATATGATAAAATATCTACACACACACATGCAAGCACACATACATACATACATACATACATACATACATACATACAGAGTTATGATTCTCTTAGTATGCAGGAAAATTTCCTTGAACCAAATAAAATGGAAGAAAGTTGTCTAAATGTGAAATGATGTGATGTATAATTTATAGAAATATATATTTTTAAAAATAAACAAACAAATTAACAGATAAATAAGGAAATAAACAATAGTTTAGACAACAACATGTTGCCAATAACAATCTGTGTGTGGCAGACAGGAAAACAGGTGGAAGTTTTATAGGAATATCTTTAATCTAATGAAACAACAGAGAGGCAGAATTGATAGAGAAATAGAGAGAGTGAAAGCCATATATATATATATATATATATGGAGAGAGTGTGTGGAGAGAGGTGGGGCAGGGTTAATATAAATATAGAAAGGCAGGGGACAGAATTGATACAGATATACTGGAGTGGCAGAGTTAATATACTCATGAAAGTGAGGGGGAGCAGAGTTTATAGAGACATAGAAAGAGGAAGAGGAGGAGGCAGAGATAATATCAACGTATAGAGAGGAGAAGAGTTAATATAGATAGATACATTGATAGAAAGAGTGTGGGGACATAGAGGCAATATAGACATAGACACCGTGAACAAGTACCATGAACTCTGTGTGTGTGCAGTATGGATAAATAGATAACAACAGTTCCAAATGATTGGTTTTAGTTCCACTAAAACAAATCTAGATAAGATAAATCAATAACTTCATTCAGACAGATATATATTAGTGAGGTATATCTATTATAGTATTTGATTTCAACCCCTGTATAACTGAGTTCAAATCTCACAAGGGTTACCTCTTTTTATTTTTGCATTATTTAACTCCAGTAGTCAAGACTATTGATAAGGTTGCAAGACGCAACGAAAATTTTAGGAAAATAAAAATAAGAAATAAGTGGAAATTTTAACGGTGAGTGTGTTAAACTTCAAGGCACAATAAGAAAATGACTCTCCCCAGACACAACAGAATATAACTTCAGTAGAGTTGATTCAATAATTACCAGTAATATACTAGGGTTAATTCAATCAGTTGCAGCTTTTAAATCTAACATAATTGTTACTAATAATTATACTGGTGTGAAACATGGTATATTTTAACTGAGGATTCTGTGCATGAATCACTATGAGTTAGTCCACAACCACTAAGTAAAGTAAAGACCCTCTTTGGTCAGGATTGACCATGGGATTGCACCTAGAAAGTTACTATCCAAGGTAGAAGTCCAGGCAAGGTTGTTTATGGGAGACCAGAGTCGCCCATATATAATAGCCTCCTGTCTCTATGTCACTGATGTTATCCAAGAGAAAGGCAAAGGCTGATAAAGCTTGGCACCAGTGACGTTACAGCTCATTTCTACAGCTGAGTGAACTGGAACAACGTGGAATAAAGTGTCTTGCTCAAAAACACAACACACAGACCAGTCTGAGAATTGAACTCACTACCTCATGATTGTGAGAGCAATGTTTTAACTACTGAGCCATGTGAGCCACTACCACTGTATATATATATATATATATATATATATATATGTGCGGGTGACACATGAGGTTTTTCAAGCGAGATCTTTGCCGGTGCCCCTGAACTGGCTCATGTGCGGGCGACACATGAAATTTTTCGAGCGAGATCGTTGCCGGTACCCCTGGACTGGCTCTTGTGTGGGTGACACATGAGATGCACCATTTGAGCGTGACCGTTGCCAGTGCCGCCTGGCTGGACTTTGTGGGGTTTTCGAGCGAGATCGTTGCCAGTGCCCCTGGACTGGCTTTTGTGCGGGGTGGGACATGAAATGCACCATTTTGAGTGTGGCCATTGCCAGTACCACCTGACTGGCCTTCGTAAAAGCACCCACTACACTCTCTGAGTGGTTGGCATTAGGAAGGGCATCCAGCTGTAGAAACTCTGCCAAATCAGATTGGAGCCTGGTGTAGCCATCTGGTTTCACCAGTCCTCAGTCAAATCGTCCAACCCATGCTAGCATGGAAAGCGGACGTTAAACGACAATGACGACGACGACGATATATATATATATATATATTAGTATAAATTCAATAAACAATATAAATAAGAAGACAAGATTTATCAAATGTATACAAATAAGGTATTGACTTAATGCTTTAATGGAAGGAGAAAGTGTTGTTTTGGATGTTAGTCTTTCATCAGAAGAAAGAGAGCTTAGAAGAAATGAGAAATAGAAATAGATATTAAAAAAGGGATCATTGGAGTACATTTATGAAGTTGTTGCAAGTACATCAGAAAGAGTCCTTCATGTGGAAGGTGTGGTGGTTGGGTCCAGCAAGGGAAGTTGTGCTGAAATGGAAAGGGCAGGAATTGCAAGAGGAATGGGAAGAGAGAAGGGACTTAGGGAAGAAGACAGGGTGTGGGGAAGGAGGAACTGTGGATGAGGAGGTAGTGTGTGTGTATGTGATACTTTGAAAGGAAATATAACTGTAGATTTTTAGCCAGAGCTGTGTGTTTAGAAAGATGTAAACAACCTGTCCTTATATATAAAATCCACAAAGATATCTAAAGATATATTTTGTAGTATTGAAACAAAACACTCAACAGAACAGCAATTTGTATGCACAAATATATACACGCATGAACACACACACACATACATACATACATACACACACGTATACAGAAATATAGTGTGCATGCATATGTAGAAGTGTGTGGGTATGTGTGTATATATATATATATATATATATATATATATTTATATATACACATATATTTATACACACACACACACATATGCATACACAAAATAATACGTATGCATCTACTTGTACGTGTGGATGCACACATACACCCACATTAATATTTCAAGTAGAAATTTTAATATTATCACTTCAAATATTTAAACTATTTTCAAGAGCCATCTTAAAAAATTAAATTTCATTTATTCCCCTTACTTTATTTGTGTCTAAAGTATCACTGACAGTTCCATTTCTACACTTCTTCCATTCTGGCTATTAATCATTGTCAAGTCTTGCAGTTAAAATCACATTCATTTTTCCAACTCTTTAATTATTTGCATAACTCAAATGTTATATGCTCTGAGTGTAACCACAAGCCATTCTTCACGTCACACAATCCATCATGTGATAGCTAGAATTCAATTGTAAGAAATAATCAAATAAAATACTAAATTTCCACCTCTCAACCTCAAATCTCTGGTATCTTAAGCCCACCCATCCTCTCTCCTTTTCTCTCACCCTTTCTCTGTCTCTCCCTCTTTCTCTGTCTCTCCCTCTTTCTCTGTCTCTCCCTCTTTCTCTGTCTCTCCCTCTTTCTCTGTCTCTCCCTCTTTCTCTGTCTCTCCCTCTTCTCCCCTCTCTCTCTCTCTCTCTCTCTTACTCACTTTTGCCATTATGAACCATTAAACCAATACCAAATACAATTTTTTCAAGACAAATATAAGAAATGTTATTTGTTGGGCACTAAGACAAAGTTTATCTTAGAATTTGTTTTATTACATTTTATTATTATCATTATTATCATTATTATTATCAGGTGAAAAACTAGAGGTAGTCGATAGCTTCCGCTATCTGGGCGACCAAGTTAGTAGTGGGGGTGGGTGCGCTGAAAGTGTAGCTGCTAGAATAAGAATAGCCTGGGCAAAGTTTAGAGAGCTCTTACCCCTGCTGGCGACAAAGGGACTCTCACTCAGAGTAAAAGGCAGACTGTATGACGCATGCGTACGAACAACCATGCTACATGGCAGTGAAACATGGGCTGTAACTGCTGAGGACATACGTAAGCTCGCAAGGAATGAAGCCAGTATGCTCCGTTGGATGTGTAATGTCAATGTGAATACCCGTCAGAGTGTAAGTATCTTGAGAGAAAAGCTGAACATTAGAAGCATCAGTTGTGGCGTGCAAGAGAGACGATTGCGCTGGTATGGACATGTGGTGAGAATGGAGGAGGATAGCTGCGTGAAAAAGTGCCACACCCTAACAGTTGAGGGAACCCGTGGAAGAGGTAGGCCCAGGAAGACCTGGGCTGAGGTGGTGAGGCAAGACCTTCGTACATTGGGCCTCACCGAGGCGATGACTACGGACCGAGACCTTTGGAAATGGGCTGTGCGTGAGAAGACCCGGCAAGCCAAGTAAGATCGTTGCCAGTGCCCCTGGACTGGTTCTTGTGCGGGTGGCACATGAGATGCACCATTTTGAGCGTGGCCGTTGCCAGTACCGCCTGACTGGCTCCTGTAGGATTTTCGAGCGAGATCGTTGCCAGTGCCCCTGGACTGGCTTGTGCGGGTGGCACATAAAAGACACCATTTCGAGCGTGGCCGTTTTCGTGCGGGTGACACGTAAAAGCACCCACTACACTCTCTGAGTGGTTGGCGTTAGGAAGGGCATCCAGCTGTAGAAACTCTGCCAAATCAGACTGGAGCCTGGTGTTGCCATCCGGTTTCACCAGTCCTCAGTCAAATCGTCCAACCCATGCTAGCATGGAAAGCGGACGTTAAACGATGATGATGATGATGATGATCATCATCATCATTATTATTATTATTATTATTATTATTATTATTATTATTATTATTATCATTATTATTATATTCCTACTATTATCATCAATAAAAGACATCATTTAAAATTAAGATAAAAGAAACCATCATCATCATCATGATTACCACCTCTACCACCACCACCACCACCGCTGCCATCACCGCCGCCACCACTGCCGTACTAAGGCGGGAAGCTGGCAGAAATTAAAATGTTGGAAAATGTGCTTTGGTATCAGTTCAGTCTCTTCATACTTTGAATTCAGATCCTCCTGAAGTTCACTTTGCTTTCATCCTTCTGAGGTCCATTATATAAAGTATCAGTCAAATAACTCTCCTCTCACAATTGTTGGCATTGTGTTTAAATTAGAAACAATTATTATTATTATTATCATCATTGTTATTGTTATTATTATAATTATTAATAATAATCATAATGATAATAATAATACTCAATACCAGCAGATGACAACGTTTCCCTAAAAGAAATGGAGAAACTTTCGAAATACAAAGACCTGGAAATAGAGGTAACTCGAATGTGGAATCAAAAAACAGAAACAATTCCTATCATAGTAGGTGCCTTAGGTATAATAAAAATATTCAGACAAATACAAAACAAAAACACCAGGACTTACAAATATATATAACATACAGAAAATTGCACTACTGGGCACTGCACACATCCTACGCAAAATACTTTCAATACAGTAACCATAAGAGCACCACAGCAAACCACAGCACATACACAAGGCGCACAGAGCTGCGCTCGGTAGTGAAGTGAAAGCACGTTATAAAAATAAAACTACTGAATAATAATAATAATAATAATAATAAGAAGAAGAAGAAGAAGAAGAAGAAGAAGAAGAAGGCGAGCTGGCAGAATTGTTAGCATGCCGGGTGAAATGCTTAGCGGTATTTCATCTGTTGCCACATTCTAAGTTCAAATTCCACCAAGGTCAACTTTGCCTTTCATCCTTTCAGGGTTGATGGAATACATACCAGTTACACGCATTTTGTTTGTCGCTCCATTCTGAGTTCAAAGCCCCAAAGAATTCCCCTCACCACATGGCTCATGATAAGAGATGTACATATCGTCAGTCGCTAAGGGACATGCTCAGCAGGTTAAGGTCAAACAACTGACAAGCAAATCTGTGGTGTTGAGCAGACTATTTGCTGTAGCCCATCTTTTATATCAAGACAAAACAACGTACATGATAACACTTCCAATCAATTAAGATCAGAAGCCATGAGAGCCACTGCCTGGTACTGCATTTATTATTATTATTATTATTATTTTTATTATTATTATTATCATTATTAAAAAGGTAGCAAGCTTGCAGAATCATTATCATGGCAGACAAAACGCTCAGTGGCATTTCTTCCAGGTCTGAGTGCAAATGGTGCCGAGGCTGACTTTGCTTTTCATTCTTTTAGGGTTGATAAAATAAGTACCAGTCATGCACTGGAGGTCAATTTAATCAAATTACCCCACTACCACACACACACACATACACACACACACACTACAACTGCTGGTCTTGTGCCAAAATTAGAAATAATAATAATTATTGTTGTTGTTGTTGATGCTGTTGCTACTGCAACAATATCATTTTATTCAGTTTGAGTTATTAACATATTTAATGGATATACAACTAAGACTTTACATAAATTATATACATTATTTATTTTCATAACTGCATAAATTATGTTAATGAAAAGAAACAGCCTAGACTTAGGATTGTAAGTGTGCTGGAAGCAACTTGCTGCATAATGCACATTGGTGTGGTTTTGGTGAGTGCTGTCATTGTTGTTATGGCATTGCAATTTTGTTTCTAATTTTATTTATTTACTGTGTTTTTGTTTTGTTTGCTTGTTTGTTTAGAATCAAAAAGTAATGATCACAGAAGTGACATGGAATATGAATTGTGGGAAAGGAAATTGGAAATTTATTTTATTAATAAATGAATAAATAATTATTGAATTAAAAATAGACTTTTTAAAAAGCTGACATTTAAAAAGGAAACCAAACAAAATAAATAGCTGTGTTAAACATTCTATTTTATTTTATATTCTTTTAATAGCTCTGTTCCGATATGATTTCAGTCTACTAAATATTGTAGCTAGTAATTCACTATATATTACAAGGCAGCAAACTGACAGAATGCTTAGTGGTATTTCGTCCCTGTTAACAATCTGAGTTCAAATTCTGTTGAGGTTGACTTTGCCTTCCATCCTTTCAGGGTGGATAAAATAAGTTCCTTTCCCTGGAATTGCTGGCCTTGTGTCAAAATTTGAAATCGGTTTACAATATATTACAATCGATTGTCTTATTATTATAGAGTTTGTTAGAAAATTGTCCCCGATATGATAACGTACAAACACACACAGATGCAATTCCTCTCACAAGATACTAGTAAACCCAAGGGGTCTAGGAAAAGACACTTGCATAGTGTACTGTACTAGATCTGGAACCAAGTTGTAGCAAAGTGAACTTCTTATATAGATGTGTGAGCATGTGTATTTGTATGTGTAAATGCAAACATACATGTATATCTGTGTGTGTGTGTGTAAATACACATGCATAAATATATATATGTGAGTGTGTGTGTGTGTGTATATATATATATATATATATATATATATATATATATATATATATATATATATACATATATATGTATATATGCATATATGTATACACATATAGAAATGTACATATGTATTGCTGTTGAATGCTAAAAACGAGGAGTAGATAGACAGCTGACAACTGATGAAGGGTCCTTTGTGTTTACTTGTTCTGTTTTCCACATTTTTCTCATTGTTTACGTATTTAATGTTATTTGCACCGTTAGTGACGTCCTGTACCCATGCATGTATATATATATATATATTAAAAATGGGGATTACCTTAGGTTTCCCATCCATAAAGAGTTTAGCTTTATATCGACAGATTCCAAAAGCTGTTGGCCCAACACCACTTAAAAATATTTGGGCCAACAGATTTTGAGATCTGACAATACGTCATAATGTTAAACCCTTTATAGATGGGAAACTTAAGGTAATCCCATATATCAGCCTTCCGCATTTTTTATATATGGTATTCTGTGTCATAGAACATGCTTCTTCTTTCAGATTTATGTTTTTTACAGACAATATATGCATATATATATATATATATATATATATATATATATATATATATATATATATATATATATATGCATGTGTGTGTGTGTGTATATATATATATATATATATATGTAAAGTGAGAGAGAGGAGAGAGAGAGAGAGAGAAAGAGATATGTGAGGGAGGGTGTGAGAAAATATATATACATGTGTATGTGTATACACACGTATACACACCAGTGCAAAGACAATATAAATTTTAAAATTAATTTGATTTCCTCCTAATATTAATCATGCCAAAATAACATTGACAATCTAAAGAAAAGATAGTAAAATATATATCTATGAATGACCAACACACACTCCAGGATGCTGCTGAATAATGTGTACAACAATTATTTTGTCAGTAGGAAAGATATAGTATACATGTATAGCTAATTACATATGTAGACTCTTTTAAACATAAGAGATTCTGATATAGAAGGATTTACTTTTCGTAATGAGATAAAAGCCCAAGGCTGTGTATAATATAGAATATTTATAAATAGAATGTCTTACAGCTGTTTCCAAGGTATTCATTATATCCCTTCATCGGAGACTGTGTCAGAATATGATTAAGCAATAGTTAGTTTAGTTAAGATAGGAAATATAGAGTGAATGTAGAGATATTTGTAAATAGGATTTGAGGTTGTAGTGGTGGTTGTTATTGTCAGTTCTACATTTTTGATTGTCATGGAAGAAGGCCTTCCATCTCATTCTTCGTATGAGGTCCCTAGTTTTGGAAAGGAGAAGTAAGAGAAAGGCTTTTTCTGTGAAGGAAAAGGTGTGTCCTTAAGAGAGATGCCAAGGAATTGTTTATCCATTACTGAAGATTCTGATATATACATACTGTACAAGGTGGGGCTGAAAAGTTCCTGGCTTTAAGGGTATTGAAAAAGGCCTGGCTGCAGGCCCAACCTTTAGAGTTTTTTTTACAGGGCTTAGTAAAACTGAAGAACTGCCAAAATGAGTATGTGAATCTAAGAGGGGTATATGTTGAATAAAATCCTAACTAACTGATCCTCCTGTATTTTCTTTTACCCAAAGCCAGGAACTTTTCAGCACCCTTTCATACTATTGGAAATAATAAAGAGAAGAGATATATAGAATAGAATAACTGCTGTCAGTCTGGAGAGTAAAGGATGAACACTTTGAGTAATATCCTGTGAGCAAATAGTAAATGTGTTTTGTTCTTAGCAGATATTTCTTGAATATCCAAACTGAGTAATACCCCAGTGAACAAATAGTAAAAGTGCATTGTCCCTTGTTGTTATTTCTTGATATTTCTGAGTTGATATTGTTTGTTTATTAGATCACAAGAGAAATTATGAGGTTTCTCAAGAAATGGAAAAATCTTTGTTCGAGTAAATTGTTGGTAATTGTTTCAGCAGGTACAATTGTTGTTGCAGTTGTTTAACGTCAAGTTGGCACTAATAAAATGGCTCTATGATTAAAAGTGTTCCAGGCAAGATTATACCATCCTTTTATTTCTTTATGTATATGGTTTATCTAGAACTACATTATCCAAATGAGTGCTTAGTTTTCTGTATGAGAAGATGTGACTGAAGAGAGATTTGCCTGCCATTTTTAGCATGTTAAATGACCACATAGCAGGTTAAGTGACCTCATTTACTCAGATAGTTATTTCATTTTACACTGGTTTGATATTAGTTTCTTCCAAGTTATTAGCATCGATAGTACTGAAACTATAAACTTTCTTGTTAATATTACAGATGCATCAGTAAAGAATACAGGCTGGCTTCATTACATGTTAATAACAATAGAGAGATATACTAGAACTATAGAAATCTTGAATATAGCAGTTCTTTGGAACATTTCACATGGAACAGCAATATTTTATCAACTTGGCGTATTTCACAAGTATTATGAACGTTTCTTCAACAATGCACAAAACATTAATATATATTACACTTTTTTCTAATATCCTGTGCCTTTCTCTCTCTCTCTCTCCTCCTCCTTTCACATAAACATCAACTATTTCTGTATCGTTGAGCTAGGAAAATATTAAAATTAAGGACATTCATTCTAGAATCCTAATGGTTATTTTTTATTTTCTTTTTCTTCTTGTGATATTATTTTATCAATATTCAATAATTTATCTAAAGTTCCCAGCTAATCAATAAGGCCATTAGTTCCATCAAAGAATTGCAATGTTTGGCTATTCTTTATGATTGCTTTAGATGTATGCTTTATTTAGTATTGCAATAATAGAATCTTACCACAGCTCAGAACTAAACTCCCTAGCACTTGCCAGTCTTAGAGATGTAACAACTGAACAGGCAAACAATGGAAGTATTTCACTGAATAAAATATATTATTGTTTTAACTAGCAATTATACAGAAATTGATATACAAAATTGCTATTACTTTATATATTTCACACAAATGCACTCTAAAATACAAAAAATTCTTAATTTATAAACACACTAAATGAAGTATTATTAATATGAATGTCTATTTTTCTATTTATCAAGCTACCTACCTGTATGTGTGTGTGTGTGTGTTTGTGTGTGTGTGTGTTTGTGTGTATGATGAGCTAAGGGAAATAACTGAAATGGTCTATAAAGAGCATAGATTTGGATAAAGAAAATAAGAAGTTGTGTACTAAATGACCTACATAAAGATTATCAGTTAATAGAAAATTGCTTCTTACTTGGAGAAAACAAAGAAAAACAAAGCAGCAAATGATTTTGGAAATAATTTCAAATAATTTTGGGGACTCTCAAACAATCTTGGAGATAATTTCAAGAAATTAAAAATTAATTTATGAATTTAACAAATTTAATTTACATGTCTAGATGTATGAAAATTTGACTTTTGTCTGTGAAAAAGGAACAACTACAGACATGTAAATTCCACTGACCAAAAATTAATCACAACCATATTTCAAAGAAGAAAAAAATCTATCAACTGATTAGACAAGCTTGGGTATTTATTTTGCAGTGTGCGGATGAGATCTGATAGGCTGAAACATGTTTATAGTCATCCTCTATTATGTGCAGACTAAGATCAGACTATTCTTTCCATCAGTATGTGAATTAACCTTGAGAGAGTAATTTTAAAAATTTCTTTTAATTGCCTCCATTTCCAATTTGAGAGTTGCTAATAATTGCTAAGTTTTTGTCTCTCTCTCCCAACATAATCCACTAACTTAATACATATATTAATACATGTATATTGTATTAGCATGTAGCTAAAACAGTATACATCTAACTGGATTTTGAGTGTAAACTAGAAAGTGTGAGATACTAGATGAAATGACAACAATGGAAGACTTTTCAAACAAATAGACAACATAAATCTTTCTGAGTAGCAAGCTAGTGGTAGTAGTAAAGTTTGAACACATAATTATGTATTAGTAGTCTAATAGTTTAACTTGACAACTATTCTGTTCCGATTTTTTAATTATTCTGTCCAGGAACATTTATACTTTATAGATAGTATGTGATTATATCTAATGGTGAAAAATGTCCATCATCTAGATAATACTGGACAAGCAGTCATGATTTGATGTATCATTGAATATTATTAATAGGATGAGATAAAATATATTTCTGAAAATGCAGATATTTCAACAAACCTATAATTCCTCATAATTACCATATTACTATACACATTTATATGCAAATGCAAGAGGACTGCATATCTTGATAAGAACTTTCTACAGACCCCTTTGAATAATACTATCAAAAGCCTTGGTAACATCATTAGAAACTACGAAGAGTTGAAGGATTTGCTCCCTAATCTTTTCCTGAAGGTGACTGAAAATCATGTCAGTCATTCCTTGTTTGGCATATAAACCACATTGATTTTTCTCATTGTAAAAGATATTGAACGAGTCACTCCAAAAGTATCATGATGGTAATTTTCTCAGTAATTACAAGTAAAGACATATTACAGTTGTCAAAGATCATATAATCACCTTTTCGTTTGTGGAGGCAAGGTATATTTGTGATAAAACAGACAAATTCTTCTACTAATGACCTTTGCTCCCAAATAAGAAATGCAATGAATCATTGTACTTCTTTGAAATTCAGCAAAGATTGGTTTGATGAAAATAATCCCCATATTAACATTGCCAAATAATTTGAGTGGAGTTCAGAGGCACTGGTAAATTTGATTTATTTCCTCTCTCATTGACAAATAATTATGCGATCAAGTTGATGTTGGTGTGGAGGTTCCCAGGTAATTTTCTACATATTTTTCTGCTGAATAATGTTAGAGCTAAGGCAGAATCTTGTTTGAAATGATTTGTCACAGTAAAAGGGGTCCAGAAGATAATATGTTAACAAGGATCTGGTAAAGCTCATTATAAAAGCCCCCTTTCTTTGTGTTATTTGCTACAAGTGTTGGTGCATATACGCTAATTAATGTCACATAGGTCACTCCTCCAAGATCAGTATATTACAACAAGATTCATGAGCTTAAGCTATGGAGTTTTGTGGATATCACTACATTATTTCACAATGGGATGCAAGCAACTATAATTGCAAATGGAACCATGACTGAATGTTTTACTGTGACATATGGTGTCAAACAAGGCTATGGCCTTACTCCAATATTAATTGACTATCTACTTCTCAGTTATGTTCATTTCAGATTTCAAAGAAATACCAGCTGCCTTCAAGATGCAATTTCAAATTTATGGCACTAATTTCAACCTGGAATGATATCAAGCTAAAAAGATATCACACTCACAGCATATCAGAAATGTTTGTGTCTGAGCTGCTTTTTAAAAATGATTGCACCCATGTTGCCCATTCTCTTGAAGATATTCAAAGAATCCCAGACTGCTTCTTGGTTGTTACAAAAAAACTTTGGTCTCACAATAAACATGAAAAAAAAACTGAAATACTTTACAAACATACATCGAGCATATTTCCATCATTATGGATGGAAATATCCTAAAAGTGGTGGAAGATTTTACTTGCATGAGCAGTGTTGTGTCTAGTAAAGTAATCATGGATCTTAATGAATTCTCCAGAACTGACAAATCAAATATTGCTTTCAGTAGGCTAGCGAATTATTTTTGAAATGATTGAGAGATACTACTGCATATAAAGATTTGAAACAGCAGCATTAACTGCATTCTCGTTTGGTACAGAATCTTGTGCCCTGTACTGCAGTTCCTATCTTCACTATCTTCTCAAAATCTGAATGCTCAAGTGACAGGACATAATAACAAATACAGAGATTTTATCACACTATTGTTCAGACATTTTCAAGGCGGTGAGCTGGCAGAAACGCTTGCATACTGGGCAAAATGCTTAGTAGTAATTCCACTGTCTTTATGTTCTGAGTTCAAATTCCGCTGAGGTTGACTTTGTCTTTCATCTTTTTGGGGTTGATAAATTAAGTAGCATACTGGGATCGATCTAATTGATTAGCCCCCTCCCCCAAAATTTCAGGTCTTGTGCCTAGAGTAGAAAAGGTTATTCAGACATTTTCAAAGAGACATCAATTTTGATGGTGTGGCTATGTGGCTCTCATGCAGAATAATTGCATTCCCAAAATAGTATTTTAAGGCCAACAGGCTTCTGGAACACTTTCTGAGGGAACCCCACAGAAATGAAATAAAGTCTTTGTGAAGTAAATCTGAAAATATGTTACATGAAGAAAAAGCTTACTAATCATGATGGCTGAAGAACTCACAACATAAAGGGTACTAAACACTTTGAACAGGTTTTACTGAAGCTCCTATAGAGAAAAGAAGGAAGAAGGGATGCATAAAGAGAACCAAACTGAATACAACCCCTTATAAAATTTTTTGTTCCCTTTGTTGTCTGTTTGTATTTATACCATACATACCTTCTATAATGTTGATGGCAATTTATACTAAGCTATATATTATACATTCACTCATTTCTTCCTGCCTACTGATGTATACCCACACATGTGCATATGTGTGCATCTGCATGTGAATGCAGTTGTTTTTAAACCAAAGAAAGTTACAATTCAAAAGGTTATTTCCAATAAAATGAATATAAATTGGCAACAAAATATATTTGTGGAAATAAATTGAAAATATTTCTTTCTATGTATGTATGTATGTATGTATGTATGTATGTATGTATGTATGTGTGTGTGCGTGTGTGTGTGAGCATGTTTGTGTGTATATGTATGTACGTATGTATGTATGCATGTGTGTGTGTGTGTGCATGTATGTATAGAGGGAGAGAGGGGAAGAGAAGAAGGGAGATCTACATGTTCTCACATACAGATATGTGAAGTTCAGAGTCATGAAATTTGAAGTTTCATACCAGCTTTAACATAAACATACATACAGACGTACATGTATATCAACATATCTGTACAAACACACACATACACACACACACACACACACACACAGATATATACATGTGTGTATGTATGTATGTATGTATGTGTGTGTCTGTCTGTATGTATGTATGTATGTATGTATGTGTGTATGTATGATAGTCATTTTTCTATAATGTCCCTAAAGCATCAAAACAAACACTGGTTTTTCAGTATTTTATTTTCACATCCTCCATTGTTTCTGAATAACTTTGTAAAATTGTTGTCAAACAATCTACTTTTCTGCTATTCACTTTTTATCCAAATCCTTTTCTATGATGATGATGATGATGATGATGATGATGATGATGATGATGATGATGATAACAACAACAACAACAGCAATAACAATGAAAATGTTGATGATGGTGATGGCAATAATGATAGTAATAATAATGTTAATGAACTCAGGAAAGATTTTAAAGATTGTATAAATTCAAACATCTTACAAAAATCTGTTTGTGTGTGTGTGTATACACACACATATATGTATGTATATTTAGATTTACAGGCACTTAGATACACACACACACATGTACACGTGCGCGCGCGCACACACACACACACACACGAGGAAAGCATTGAGTTTTAAAGTTCACATGCCATTAAGAGAAATGTTTCTACCATTTCATACCAAGTCTTTCTTTGGTAAATTAAAAACGAATCTTTTTTCCCCATCCTTACATCATGAGAGAATTGGGAAAATGTCTTTGCACACTATCATGGATAACGGACAGAGAAAACAGTTTTCATAATGACGGCGACAAGAGTTTTGTAAAAAAAATTCTTTCCCCAATGCCATGTGAACTTAACAAGATTTACACATTTATCGATAGTTTTAGCTGATATAGACCATCACTTGTTTTCCCTATGGCTCAAGAATGGCTGTGTGGTGAAAAGTTTTGGTCTTCAACTACATGTTTTTAAGTTCAACCCCACAGCATGTAGCATTGGGCAAGTGTCTGTTACTGTAGCACACCGAATTTGGTAGACTGAAACTGAAAGAAGCCCATCAAACACACACACACACACACGTGTGTGTGTATATATGCATTTGTATATTTGTCTTTGTTTCTCCTCCTGCACATCACTACTTGACACCTAGTGTTGGTTTGTTTATGTTACTATAAATAAGCAGTTCAACAAAAGAAAGTGATAAAATAAGTGCCAGATTTTTAAAAGTAATGGGGTTGATTTATTTGACTAAACCCTTCAAGGCAGTGCCAAAGCATGGTTGCAGTTCAATGACTGAAACAAGTGAAGAATAATGGAATTTGAGAGGTGCACATTTTCCATTTTCTAAAGGCTATTTACCCAAATGTTTTCACAGCCTTCCTGCATTTGTGAATTCCTTTATTTTCTATAGAACACCAACACATGCATGTGCCTAGAACTTTGTTTGGAAAATATTTTCACATTCCAAAAGTTATTTAGCAATTTAAAAAGATTGTATCTTTTTTCAGGGGTGTCTTAGCTTAATAATACAAAGCATACTTTCAGAATTTGAGAAGTGCAGCATTCGATTCCCTGTGGAAGCTTACTGACCACTATTTTTTTCTATCTTAGTATTACTTTTGTAGTAGACTAGCAAGGTTAACTGAATTACATCCTTTCACTGGTAAACACCACCAGGTAGCATCGAAGCTAACACCAATATATTCTGATGGTTGTGAATCTCTCTCTCTCTCTCTCTCTTTCTTGCTGCTTGGATACCAAGAAACATGAATCTCCCTCTCTCTGTTTGCCTAAACCAGGACTGCATGCAAGAGCTACGCTGAAATGTTCCGACTACTGCTATTTTTCTCTGACCACATGTTCAGCAAGGTATACTTGTTATTTACAAAATATTTTGCTTAAGTTGTGTTAACTCTAGTAATTTCTAGGAACTCTTCATGTGAGTGTTGCATATATCTTGACTGAGACACTGTAACTCATTGCTTTCAATCACAACAATAAAAAGTGTGTTAATGTTAAAACTTTGTCTCATTTCCTTATTGCATTCTTCACACAAAAATTAGTGGTAACATCATCTTATTTACACCCAACCACTAAACTTTTGTTAAAGCAATAGGCAGATAAACACAAATGTGCTCCATTGATTTTACTTTCTCATAACTTTGAGAAAAACAGATATTTGTTTTTGAAATTTTCTACATATATGCTCCAGATAGGGTAAATTCCAATTATAGCAGAATTTGTATTGAAAAAAAAATTCTTTTCAGAGGAGTAGGAAAAAGAGTTTCAGAAAATTAACATGAGTTGGCTTTGTTTCCTTATAATTTTTGTAAAAATGGGGTGTTTTTAAATGAAAACTTCTGCAAATACTTTTCAGAATATGTAAATTATGATTATATCAGGATTTGATGTGAAAAGAAGAATAGTGAGCACTCACACATGCTTACTGACACACACCACAAATTTTTTCAAAATTTCAAGTTTCATTTCATAGATATGTGTGATGTGTGTCAGTATGTATGTGTGCTATCTCACCAATTTTTTTTCCATATTAAATTCCGATATAATCGTAATCCATACACTCTGAAAAGTATTTGAAGAAAATTTTCATGGAAATATTCCATTTTTCTGAAACTTATGAGGAAAGAAACGTTCCTTGTGTGAATTTTCTGAAACTTCTCTCCCCACCTAAGGAAAAAAATAGTTTCACAACAAATTTTGGTATAAGATTATTTGAAAGGATTAGCTAACTCTTAAGCAATGACGATCTACTCCATCTGAAGGATGTATGTAGAAAATTTCATTAAAAAATGTCTAATTTTGTGAAAGTTATCAGGAAACCAAGTTGAGGTGGGGAGCACACATCACATATATCTACATATATATCTACAAAATGAAACTTGAAATTTCAACAAATTTTGATGTGTGTCAGTATATATTTTTTTTCTTTTTCACATTAAATTCCAATGTTATTGTAATTTACATATGCTGAAAGATATGACTACTTCACTTTGGCTGGGTACTGTATATCATTGTGCATGAGTTGCAGGAAGTCCCTAATAAACATGTATTTTTTAGAATTATATCAAATAAATAAATATATATATATATATATATATATATATATATATATATATATATATATATATGTATATATATATATATATATATATATATATATATATATATATGGAAACATAGAGCAAAAAAGTTTAAGTTGATATTCATTGTTAGCAAATTGTCCAGTAGCTTTACACTTAAAAATGAAACACTCTTGATTGAAAAACAATGTAGGGATTTGCCTGTAAGACAAAAACAATATATATCTGTGTGTGTGCGTGTGTATAGGTATATATATATATATGTATAGATATGTATGTATATATGTATATATATGTGTGTGTGCATGTGTATATATGTATGTATGTATCATCATCGTTTAGCATCCGTTTTCCATGCTGGCATGGGGTGGACGGTTTGACTGAGGACTGGCAAGCCAGGAGGTTGCACCAGGCTCCAATCTGATCTGGCAATGTTTCTACAGCTGGATGCCCTTCCTAATGCCAACCACTCCGAGAGTGTAGTGGGTGCTTTTTATGTGCCTCCAGCATGGGAGCCAGTCAGGTGGCACTAGCAACAACTACGCTTGAATGGTGTTTTTTACATGCTACCGGCACAGGAGTGGGGGGGCTACCGGCACAGAAGTTGGGGTGTGGTGGCATCGACCACATTTGGATGGTGTTTTTTACATGCCACTGGCATGGGAAGCCAGTCAGGTGACACTGGAAGCGACCCACGCATGAATGGTGCTTATCTATATATTTGTTCATTAGTTTTGAAATTGTTTTCCCATGCTAATATGAGTTGGACCAATGCTTATTAAGGCTTTGTTTATGTCTTACAGGCATATGCCCACGTTTTTCAAGTAAGAGAGTTTCAATCTTCAAGTATAGAGATCCTGATATTCATTGCTGACAATGAATATCAACTTGAAGTCATCATTTGTTTTTTTTATTTAATACTTTCATGTGAGAACACAAAGTATGTACCTGACATACAGAGGTGTACATACGCACACTCAGACGTGCACATGGAACAATAGATTAGCTGTACCTAGTGCTACTACATATAAAAAAAGGGAGAGAACTTAATATAGTTTTCTTTTGTTTTTAGAGTGAAATTTTTTATTTGTGAGAATTGGAAGACCCAATATTTCACAGTGGCTAATATTTTCATCCTTGTATAGGAACTTTCAGACAGATAAACTGTAAAAGAATGGAGTAAATATAAACTAGAAATAACAAAGAAGCCAACATAAAGCCCCACAAGCTGTGTCTGGTCTGTGGCAGTTTTTAGTCTGGTTAAGGTAGGGAGAGCTGGCAGAAACGTTAGCATGCCGGGTGAGATGCTTAGCGGTATTTCGTATGCCTTTACGTTCGGAGTTTAAATTCTGCCAAGGTCGATTTTGCTTTTCATCCTTTCGGGGTCGATTTTGCTTTTCATCCTTTCGGGGTCGATAAATTAAGTACCAGTTGCATACTGAGTTGATATAATTGACTTAATCTCTTTGTTCATCCTTGTTTGTCCCCTCTATGTTTAGCCCCTTGTGGGCAATAAAGAAATAAGAAACATTAGCATGCCGGGCGAAATGCTTAGTGGTATTTCGTCTGTCACTATGTTCTGAGTTCAAATTCCATCTAGGTCAATTTTGCCTTTCATCCTTTTGGGGGTTGATAAATTAAGTACCAGTTGCATACTGGGGTCAATTTATTTAACTGGCCCCATCCCCCAAAATTTCGGGCCTTGTGCCGAGAGTAGAAAAGAATATTTAGTCTGGTTCCTAGATGAATTTTATAAAAATATTTTATTGCTTTAATTTTAAAAGATTTTGTAAAAAACATATCACTAGCATGAGTTGGGAGTCGGAGCCCAACTAAAGCCATGATTAACACTGGTTCCATATAGTCAAGTCAATGCACCTAACTAAATATTTGTGTTATTTCAACAATTACAACAAAAGAAACTTGTGAATACATACACTAAAAGATGTGACCTATTTCCCTTTCACTTTGTCTATTCATGCTGAACCAAATCAAAGTTATTTTGTTTATATATTTTTTCAAACTTGCATATGTGTTCGTTTGAATGGATTATAGTGATATGAATGACATTGGGAGGTTTTGCAGCTGAAGCAATGCAAAATATCTATCAAACATTAATCTTTTTAAGGACTGTATGCATTCAGCTGAATGATTTCCATCTCTATTTGTACACTAAGCATGCTTACTTAATAGGAATGTATGTATACCCTGTGGATGAGTATTTCTCAGATCACTGCACACTATTGTCATTCTTTTCTTTATTGTTAATAAAGTTGTTATGAATCTATATTAACTCCTTCATCCATTTGTTTTGGCTTTTAGGAGTAACTGTCTTTCTCTAGCGTGAAATGCAGTTTGAATTTAACTGTATTAGTTGTGTGTTGGACAATATTAGCAAGGTAGATTTTTGGGCTAGGGTATGTGTTTTACATGTTTGTACATGTATGAGGGTGTGATGGGGAGATGGGAGTAGTTGTTTTGTGCATATATTAGTGTATCAGAATAATCATATCATCTTGAGTATAATTATACTCCAATCATTGCAGTGGGTCAACGAATGACCTGTGTCACTCAAACATTTGGTTGATTTGGTGGATGTGGTTTATGAAGCTTTTATGAAATATTAGAAGCAGTACTATTGCTAATATCTTTTATCTTTTATTTGTTTCAGTCAGTGGGCTGTGGTCCTGCCGAGGTACCACTGTCAAGGGTTCTAGCCAATCTCAGAGCAGTTTTTTGAGTTCAGAAAGAGATTTCATTGCAAAACGCTAGAGCACCTTCACCAGTACAATACACCAGTCAGCAATTCCATCCTGGTAACCAACAACTTAGCAGAGATGGACATTAAAATTGTCTCTTGCCCTCTCTACAGTTCAGACCTTGCTCCCTATGACTTTTGGTTGTTCTCCAAGCTAAATGAGAAGATGAAGAGATGGAGGCTTTTACAAGGGTCCTGGATACCTTTCCTTTAGAGAACTTCCATAGAGCCTTCATGATTTGGCTGGACTGTTACAACAAGTGCATTGAAGTCATAGGTTGTTACTTTGAAGGAGATTGAGTTTTGTACATCTTTGAAATCAATGAATACAGTTTCAAAACTTCTGGAGTACTCTTTGTACACTGGGTTCTTTTTACCATACTAATGCAGGCCTCTAGATTCTTAAATTACTCTTTACTCAGATTACACTGGATCTACAAACATTACTTTAAAACAGTTAAGAATTATGGTTCACTCTAAAGCCACTTAAAAGAGTGTTTAGTCATGACTATCTCTCTCTAGTAAAACCAAGTTCCACTTAATAGAACAGCTACATGATATCACATGCATAACATGTCAATCCAGCAAGATATATTATGTACGCAATATTTATTTTCTCTGTTTATTTGTTGATACTTCATCATATTCCATTCTGTGCAACTACTCTTTCTTTTATTTACACAATCACTTTTTTCTTTAATGCCAGTTTTGTTCTTTAGCCCTAGGCTAGTCATGATCAAGAAGAACTATAATAAAGACATTCTGGCTATGACAATCTTTTTGTTTATTTAGTATACAATATATCTCTTTTTTTTTCAGATGGTAGGATGTAATTTGCAGGAGATTTGGCATCTCTTTCTCGCAACCACACAAAGCTCCCTTATTGACAGTTCTGATTTTATTCATACAGTAACAATTTAATAAATTTATCAGAGAAGGAACATGGAAAGACTATTAGATTAGTTTGACAGGGGCATGTAATAGCCCTGTAATTCTTTATGCCTGCATATATAAATAAATGTATATACATTCATATATTGCTAGACGTATTGTGTGCCTGCTGTGTTCTGCAAGCTGTATGTGTTTATGTAATATTCCTATGAAATCAGACTTCAAAAATGATATTTAATATTTAGTGGTGTAGGAATAGCAATGGGTTATGTAGCAATTGTGTAGTTTATATGTTGTAGGGAGGTCAAAGTTGTGACAGTGATGTGAATATACGTTTGTGTATGTGTATATATACTCATATATACACACACACACACATTCATACATATAAATGTGTGTGTGTGCATGCATCTGTGTGTATATGTGTGTGAGTGTGTGTAAGATTTTTAGAGTGATGGTAGTAGTGTTTGTGTGTATGTGCATCTATAAGTATCAGAAAATGTCTTTATAAGTAGAGAAATGCATATTTTATGAGTTAAAGAAGTTTCAAAAAGTTTTGACAAGTTGAGAATAAATTTGTTTCTCTAGAAAATGAAAAGACATACAGAAACCTTACACATACAGACATGCATGCCACACAAAGCCATACATTTAAGCATACACATATACAGACCCACATACATAAACACAAAGTCATACAGATTCTAGCATATACTGAGAAGGCCAACATTCACATGAAGACCAAGTTTTCTTGTTATCATGAACAAGGAGAGCTGGGATGAATTAATCTCCTGAAAGAAATGCTTTATAAATCAGGCTTTACAAATTAGGAAATGATTGATGAATAGCAATCAAATATTTGAAAGGCAAATATTTAACAGGAATACACGACAATGTACACTATTTATTTTCTTCTTCAATATCAGGAAGATTATTTGCAAGGATTGACTAACTCTTAAGCAACGATGATTTAGAACAAACAGAGAAATAATGAAAAGACATGATAAAGACCCAAAGAAGAAAAGTTATACTTTATCTTGACGCGTGAAGATGTAAAATGTGTTCCATATCAAACCTAAAGAATGATGGAATATATGAGAAGAATATTTGACTGAAATGGCAGTTGTGTTGATAAGATATGTGGATATACTGTTCATAATTTGATTTTGTAATGGATACATCAAGGAAACTATGGCTTGAAAGCAAAATGAATAAAAAGGAAATTATAGATGATCTTGAGAAAAGTGTTGTGATAGGAAAAACCAAGGAAATTATAGTTCAGAGAAGATGACTCAAGAAAAACACACTTCATTTCAATAGTTTGGTCCTGTCATTTTATTCTATAGTTTACTCTAGAAAACATGACCTGATTAGAATAACAGCTTAACAATTAGCAAATTGGCAGAATCATTGATGTGTAGGACTAAATACTGTGCAGTACAAGTGCCAGTTCTGTTTTTTCGAGCTCAAATACCCACAAGTCTAACCTTGCATTTCATCCTTGTTAGGTTAATATAATAAAGTACCAGTCTAGAACAATACAAAGGCAGAACTTTTAGAATAATAGAGGACTTGCCATGTATTTACTTGCTCTAGCTCTTTATACCCTATTTTTTAGGAGATAGACTCAAATCTGTGGTCTGGTTTAACAACACCAACTTATCTTGGGATGCTGTTAGTAGAGTTCACTTTGTTGCAAGCATTGAGTGGGGCTAGGTCTCTGGTTTGAGAATAATTTCTTCCTTTGCTTCCTCTTAGAGACCCTGTAAAGGGTCACAGGCATTGCCTTTCCCTCCTAAAACTAGGTAAAACAAAAATAAATAAAACTGAAGAAAACAATAAAAAAATATGTGAAGAAATACTCTTAACATCAGAAACAAGTGCATGAACTTAGAGAAAACTTCAGTTAGTAACCAGAATAACTAGAAATAGAAGTGAAACCTCTTTTAACTCATGCCTTATCACAACAAAAGGTAGGACAATATAATGCAAGATTTTTAAAAGTTTCTAGTTAGGGAGGAAAAGGCACTGGATCCTTTACAAGCCCACCAAAACTTGTGAGTGGCCTGTTTGAGCACCTCTCTCTCTTTACTGAGGAGTGGTCATGTGTAGCTGGTTGTACCATTCCTTGATCTTAGTTTTCCCCTTGGCATTATCACCAAAGGCCTGGAGAATTTTCTGGATGGTTTGAGCTTGAGTATCACGAAGCTTTTGGCAAAATGTGATGCAATATCTCTGCTCAATGCATTCAGTGAAAACAAAAATCCAGCGATCACATGTCTGTACTGAAGGTATAACAGCCAAGAACTGACATGGCCTATCGGTGCAAAAATTTTCAATGCATGTACATGAAGGGCAGCATCACCTCCCTCCCTATCCGTGCACATTAGATTTGGTGGGAAAAATTAAACTTGGATACTTTTTGAACACACCTCATAAAAACTGATGATGCAACAGAATTTTCTAACTGAATACATCACACACTAAAAAAATATTTAAGTTAATTGTTACCATACTTAATCCAGTTATTGTCAACAGGTTAGAAAGAAAATAAATTAGATAGTGGAAAAAAGTAATATTCGTGAATGACTAAATTTGTTCTGAGTCTTTTAGCAAAATCAGAGGCAACTCTAAACATCATTTTGTATAATTAAATCTCCTCAGACTTCACTGTGCTATTGAGTTGCTTTTACATAACTGAATTCTACCTCTCAATTCCATGGTTTGAGTCAAGAGAAGTAAAACAGATAATATATTTGGATGTTCTTCATCTTTTGCAAAGAAATGTTACATACAACAAATCAACATCATTATATGATTGGTACTTCATTTACAAAATTTTGATGGATAAAACACAAAAATATACTTGCAATTTTCTCTTTTGGAACTGACTGAGAGACATGGAACTACATATACAGAGTTATAGAGTAATGATAAGTGGATAGTTCAGAACAATTCTTGAGGATTTTGAATGAAAATTCTTTGGATAGCTATTTTATTTAGCTGAGTTTAAAGAAATGTCAATTCTCAAATTATTATGATCACATGATCTGGAAAAGCATGAAAAGAAAATCAAGAACTTTGCTTGCTTTGACGAATTCTAATAGCTCAACCACCAAATTGTTTTTAGTTCCATTACAAACAAAAAGATTGTAGTTCCACAAACACTAATCTACTTTTAAGCATTCAAATCCACAAGCTGATACTAAATTCACCTCCATATCCATAGACTGTATTTTATAGTTCATTAACTGTAACCTGATTTTTTATTTACACTTCATTAACTTATACCTGACATTTTTCATTCATGACTCATAGCCAGAATGCTATAGTTCACTACAGTTTAGTTGTTTTTATTTTATAATTTACGAATCATAACACAATTTTTTAGTTCGCTGCCAATGTTCTGGAATATTAATTCACAACCAAAGCTTAAATTTTAGAACCTACAAAGAGAAAAAAAAAACAACTTCTGAGCACAGTGAAGTAGATATTTAAATACTTTTAGACATTTTTGTTTTTGTTTATTTCTTTGAAATGATTTTTACAGCAAATTTCTCCTGACTGGCAGAGATTGGTTGCTTCTCAAACATAAACACTGTTTTTAAACAGATATTTTCATGTTAACTATGCAATAGTAAATGATATATAATCACCCACAATTTCATGAGATAAAACATGCTTACGGTTTCAACAGGTAAAGCATACAGTTACCTACAGATTCATGAGATGAAATGCATAGCTACAGTTTTACCAGGTAAATTACAACTACCTGCAGAACAGTTTCATCAGGTAAATTATATAAGTAACACATGTTTTATTTGGTAAAGTGCATGGGTTATCTACAGTTTTATCACCTGAAGTATAAAGTCACCTACAGTTTTACAAGGTAAAATATATTTACTTCCAGTTTCACCAACCTAATAAGTTATAGTTTCCTACAATTCCATCAGGCAAAAAGGATTAATTGCAAAATATTTGGAAGGGTGCGATTGCATTTGAGTATGACATTTTTTCTCTGTATTAAACTGTCTCTTTACTCTTTTACTCTCCTTTTACTCTTTTACTTGTTTCAGTCATTTGACTGCAGCTATGCTGGAGCACTGCTTTAGTTGAGCAAATTGACCCCAGGATTTATTCTTTGTAAGCCTAGTCCTTATTCTATTGGTCTCTTTTGCCGAACCGCTAAGTGACGGAGACGTAAACACACCAGCATCGGTTGTCAAGCAATGTTGGGGGGACAAGCACAGACACACAAACATACACATATATATATACATACATATACATATATACGATGGGCTTCTTTCCGTTTCCGTCTACCAAATCCACTCACAAGGCTTTGGTCGGCCTGAGGCTATAGTAGAAGACACTTGCCCAAGGTGACACGCAGTGGCACTGAACCCAGAACCATGTGGTTGGTAAGCAAACTACTTACCACACAGCCACTCCTGCGCCTGTACTAAAACTCTACTAAAACCTATGGCTTAGAGTACATTTCACCCTTTAACTGTAAATTCCTTTAAATTAGCACAATTAGAGTGAGAAGGTATATTTATCTGCCCAAATTAGAAGTAAAGAACATGTTGAAATGGCCTGACTGGCAGTGATCTCTTTATTTCTCTTGTCATTCATGCACACATCTTACCAAACCAAGGACAGCTTCAACACCCAACAATAACTTTGTTTCAATACTTGAAGGGGTCTTTTGTTTTTGCTCTCAGCTTTAGTATTCTCTGCCATTCAGAAATCACTATTCTGTTATTCTTTCCAAATCCAAAGTCAGCCAGATAGTACATTGTGATTCTAACTCCTAATACGCAATATTCCACCTTCACTGGTTATACTATACATTGCCAACTTTGTGCCCTCATATAATTCCCAAAGTTCCTCATATTTTAGGCCCTTCCTTTTATGTACTCACTTACTGCATTATCACCTTCCCAAGCCACCATTAACTTTAAAAACAGTGACTATTTTAGTGAACTCAGTTTATTCTATGGGATCAGAACATTTTTTTCATTATTACAACAAAGAATGTACGTTAAATCTAAATTTAATTTACAAAACACCTGTGTCTCTCCTTCTCAGAATACATCAGTGGAATTTTATATGTATTCATATACAAATATACATAGATAGACATACACAGATATTTATGCGCATATATACATGTATATATGCACACATATTTATTAACTAATACCGTCCCCCCACCACACACACACACACACACAAACATAAAATCACCATTTATGGAGCTAATTTTGACCATATATGGAACAGAAATTCTATTTAACTAAAACAAGCTAACTGGATGGAAACAATTTAACTGTAGTTTTACAAGTAAATCTAAGTAGATTTAGTTGTTATCAAATAACTGGAATGTTTATGTCAGTTTTACTGTTATTGTTTATTGGTCGGCGAATACTCGGTCAGAATCTGCCATGAAACATGTCTCATATTTTATGGTAATAGAGACATGCCAGATAAAACCCCAATGTAATTTCATTTTCATGTATTACACCAAATATAGACAACTCACTCTCTCTCTCTCTCTCTGCACACATACATATACACCTACATACATATAGCTTTACTCAGTAATAATTAAATAAGCATAAGATGTATGCAAAACTGAAGGAAAGTTTCATGTACATAGAGAAAAGTAATGTTTTCTTGACAGAGGCAATAAAATAACTTTGATCATCATCATGATCATCATCATTGAAACACTATATATTCACAATAAATCTAACAATTTAAAGGGGTTTAAGTTTTATCCTGATAAAGGTATGCTATACATCATTCTAATATTGCATGTGTGGTTTTATGTGCAGCAACTGGATAGTGTGACATATTATTATTATTATTATTATTATTATTATTATTATTTAGTCTTGTCTTGTTGAGAACATGATAACCTCTCTAGGGTTGGTGCCATCATGAAATACACCCATCACACTTTATAAAGTCATTGGCATTATGAAGAGCATTCAGCTCTTAGAAGCAAAATCAAAAACTAAATGTATGATCCGTCTAGGAGGGCAGAAACTCTGAATAAGAGCTGAGTAAGACTATGTTGATGATGATGATGATAAGGATGATGATGATGGTGATGGTGAAGTCCAATATTACTGTTTGTGATTGTGATTGTTGAATTGTCAGATTATATTTCATTGCAAGTTGTAAATATACAATTAAAATAAAATGAGCTGAGCCAAACACAGTCGAATTCTCAGAGCAAACAGATGTTACCTTAGTTTGTCGTCAT
Organism: Octopus bimaculoides; assembly: GCF_046866305.1. NCBI lineage: Eukaryota > Metazoa > Mollusca > Cephalopoda > Octopoda > Octopodidae > Octopus > Octopus bimaculoides. The sequence continues at coordinate 34,192,101 of NC_142937.1, forward strand.
ATATTCTCAAGCCAAGTGTTACCCAAGTTTGTCCTGAATATATATATATATATATATATATATATATACATATAAATGTCAATATAATACAAATATGGCTGTCAAGTTGATGCACTTTTTAAATAACATGGAGCACACTCACACTCTACTTTCATTACCGCAGTTATTGTAAAGTGATATTAGTAATTATTGTACAGAGTAGTAGTAGTAGTAGTAGTAGTAGTAGCAGTAGCGTCTGCAGTGGTGATGGCAGTATTGATGCTGGCAGTGGTGGTGGTAGAGATGATTGTGAGATAGAATTTAAAAAATGGCTGTCTGGTAGTAGGGTTCAATGACTAAAGGAATGATATAATCTAAAATAATTGAAAACCTGAAAATGATATTTTTCTATATATGCAAGTCACCCCCATTGCCTCCACGAGTCTTCCAGACTGGTCAGACTGATGCTGGCAATGTCCTATCTAAACAGATTTGGTAACATTGACTACATGTGCAAGAGAGTCTGGTCTGAATGCTGGCAACAGAAGGAACTTTGCCGTACACACTCAAAGACCAAGGTGCAGGCAGCATGATTGCGAATAGGAAGCTCAACAAATCATCTGGGCTGAGGGGCCTCCATGCAGATTTAGTAAAAAGCATTCCTTTATAATTCTTGTTAATTTGTTACTCTAATTATCTTTTTTGCTATGAGTATGAAATTTTCATGCTAAAACATTTGTATTTTTACTTTTTCTGTTTTCCATTTTATATAAATTACAATAAGTGCAGGCATAGATTTGCTATTAAGAAGCTTGTTTTGCAACAATTTGGTTTCAAGCTCAGTCCCACTCCATGGTACCAAGAGCAAGTGTCTTCTACTATTGATCTAGGCTGACCAATGACTTTGTTAGATGGAAACTCTGTGAAAGCCTGTTGTGTGTGTGTGTATGTGTATGTATGTGTGTGTGTGTGTATACAGGGTGCAATGGGTAAATCGCCACACAGTATAGTAGAGTCAGTTGGACACCATTTGTGATAAAAACAGCACCAGCACGCAATTCACTCTGCCAGAAATTTGAAAATGACATGCTGTACTGCTTGGCATTCACGCTGGAAGCTCCAATACAAATATCTCAGAGTGTTTAGGTGTCAATCCTAGGATAGTGTAGTGGATTTAGAAAGAGTTGGATGAGTCTAATGGTGATTACGAATGTACAACACCTTAGAAATCACTCTGATGAGAAAAGAACTCCTGAATTTGTTGGTGAGATCCAGGCCATGATTGACAATGATCCGTTTAAGTCAATCAGGTCCATTGTCAGGGACATGAGAGTGCTTGAGTTTCTTATCAGGCAGGTAGTGCATGAAGACATTTGGTATTCCGGATACAAGATGAGAAAGGGCTAATTTTTATCCCAAGCCATCAAGGCCATGCTATGAAGCTTTTGAACAAACTCAAGCATCCTCTCCAACCAAACATGCTTTAGTTTTTCTCTGACGAGAAAAATTTCTGCCAGGATCAGATGGTGAATGCACAGAACAACTGTTGGCTTACCATGTCTCCAAAACATGTACTGAGAGTGATAAAAATCAAACATCCAGTCAACTTCATGGTGTTTGGAGTGATCACTAGTGATGGCGATTATATTAAATAAATTTACTCTTTAGTATTTCAAGATATATTTATGTAACTTTGGTAAATATATCAGTTAAAATGAGATGTCAGTGTTATTTTCCTTTTTGTGTAATTTGGATGACAATTTATTCATCGCACTCTTTATATATATATGTGTGTGTGTGTGTGTTAACCTCGTGGGCATCGGTACCATTTTCCTCTTTCTCCGTTTTTCCATTCTCCGAACTTTCCATCTTTCCGACGAAGGGCTACGCCCGAAACGTCATACACTCTCTCTTTCCTTTCCCGAGCGTCCAATAACACTATCCGTATCATGTCCTCACTTTGTTGTTTTTTTGTTATTGTTTTTTTTGAACTTATATATATATATATATATGTATATATATATATATATATATATATATATATATATATATATATATATATATATATATATATATATACATGTGTATGTGTATATATGTGTATGTATGTATATATATCTGTGTGTATGTGTGTGTCTATGTTTGTCTTTGTATTTGTCTCCACGAACACCACCACTACCACCACTACCACCACCTGACTATTTGTTTGATTACATCCCCATAACTCAGATCTTAGCAATTTGACAAAACAGACTAAAAATACCAGACTTAAAAGAACACAAATACTGCAGTCTGTTCCACCAAAACACCGCAAGGTGATACCCCAGCATGGTCACACTCTAATGAGTGAATCAAGTAAAAAAAGATTAGAGATATGCACTGAGTGACATTTTACACAAATTCACTAATATTGCTTCTTTGGAGTTTCGTTTATTCACAGAGATTAAATGAACTAATGAGAAAATAACACATAAATTTAGGAGCATCAGTTGACAAGTCAGCCATTTGTGGAGTCAAACTGTGCTGGTAAGAACAATTATGATATAGCAATATACTATGGTCAATGCATGTACACTTTTCAGAATTCCTAAGTCTGAAAGGAATTCTTTGACAAGAAATAACCAGCTGAGCTTCATATATAAACCCACTAGGAGCAAGACATTTTAAGTCATGTTCTTGAATTTTACTGATCAACAAACAACCTATATTTTTTCAACCACTGTTCTAGTTTGCTAGAAATGGCAAAGGTAATGATTTCAATGTTGGATACAACATTCAAATAAAATATCTCATTAGATATGACAGTTGTCTATATTTTCTATGGTATCTCATGTTGGTATAAATGGCCCTTATCTCAATGTCATCACTGGCCTCTCAATAGACTGAAATATCTGGATATGTGTCAATCATAGATATCTTAAATCGATGAGACCAGATCAAATGTCACTGGTGAGAGATGTTATATGTATTAATTAATATTTCATGTTACAAAATTTAAGGATAAAAACTAGCACAATAATCTATCGAAATATGAATTATTAAAGTTTATTAATTTGATAGAGGAGAAGTAATAAAGTATATTAATATACTCTAACAAGAGGTATCAAAGTATATTAATCTATTATAACATGAGATATAGTAAATTTATTTATTATAACATGAAAATGTTAAAGTATATTAATCTAGTACAACATGAGATATTCTAGTATTTTTATTATAATGAGATACTAAATAAAGTAAATTTATTTAAGATGACATATATTAATCTAGTATAACATGAAGTTTAATGCATATTAATCTAGAACAACATGAGATATTATAATATATTTATTTATTATAATATGAGATATTACGATATGATATTTATTTACCATTACATGAGATATATTTTAATCTATTACAACATGAATTTATTATACAAAAGGAGTGTTTCTCAAAGCAGGTTTCTAGGAACTTCAGGTAAAGAATTTTTGCAATCAGCAAGATAATGTATCATTTAATAAAATATAATTTTAAAAAATCATTTTAATAAGCAAGCATGTTTCGCCATTTTCCAAATAAGTTATATATTGTTGTTGGAATAAATTTTCTCTAAAACAATTTCTGTTCCACTTCATGACTTTAAAATTAAGGTGGCAGGTCTTGTTTGTAAAATATAATAAGTATGGATTCCACAACTTTAGGAAAATAGCATAATGGGTTCCATATCAAAATAAGTTTCAAAATTGCTGTACTAGAGTAAGTACAATAATGTATTTCATATGATAAGTTACATTATTGAAATTTATCTTACCAAGAAATTTTACATAAATAAGTACAGATTATTTATGATAATAACATCACCCTCTTTTGGAAATGTATTTTGTGAATCAGTTATGCAGAAGATAGGAACATTATTAGACTTGAAAAATAATGAACGTATGTTGTATAACAGATTCATGAATTGATGATCAAGTTGAAGAATTTAGAAAGCAGAGGAAGTAAAGAAGAGAAAGAGAGAGAGAGAGATAGAGATAGATTTGGAGATAACGTTAGATTACAATGATTTAAAAGTTGTATAAATAACAACATCAAAGATAACGATTATAGTTTAAATAACCTTTACTATTTTAAGTATCATTCTAATGGCCCGTTTCTGTTTGTCTTTCAACCATTAGTCTATTTATATAGGGAAAAAGACAACTTTGCAAACTATTAGAATATTTTGAGTTTGACATTAATGATTAAAACCATGAAAGAAAAATGTTAAAACAATAGCAGAAAACCATTAAGAAAATAACAGAAGTTTGAACTAACGACTGTGTTTATCACAGGTGCCAGTTAAGAGATAAGGAATCGGTAAATATCTAATTCTGTCTGTTTGAAACTATCTATCAGGAGGCTGGTACAATTTATTAATTACTCTCGAGGTGAAAGGTTGAAATTAACGAGGCAGAATCAGTGAAAAAATAGGAAATGAAGCAAAAGCAAATTACAACAATTGGTAAGAGGAATAAGAATGACTGCAATTGTCCTGAAGTTGGCTGGAAACTATATTAATAATGATTGATAATAATAATAATAATAATGGAGGTAGTGATATGATAGAGAAGTAGCGTGGAGTGATGAACACGTTGATTAGAAAGATGGAGAAGGCGATAGCTATATTATAATACGAGTGAATATAACAGTGATGATCATGTTTACAATGGCCACAGTAATGACAATAATACAATGGTCATTATATTAATGATGATAATAATGATGATAATGATGATGATGGTGATAAAGTTAATGAAAAATGATGATTATGATATCTTGATCCTAATGAAGACGTTGGTAACAGTAGTGCTGTTGATAGAGGTGGCTGGGGGGGGGGGCTTCAGTATCATGAATATCATCAATATCATTAATGATATCGTAATGTTGATGATGACAATGATTAGAAATCAATTAATGAATTAACGATCTATGGTTGAATTATCGACTATTGATTTCATTTTAATAACTTTTATGAATAAAATTACAATTCTAGAGGAAGTGAAATATAAATCACCTCCAAGAAGTCTATACTTCAGTGAAGATCTACTACTACTACTACTACTACTACTTTTTCTTCTTCTTCTTATCATCTTCATCATCATCGTCATTATTACTAGTGAGTGAGAGAGCAGCGCATGCCATCAAAGTGACACTGGGGTAAAATATACGAAGCCCAGTATGGCCCTCATGACTTCCCATCTGATAAGGGTAAACCAGGCACATACATCAAAATCATATGTGCGTGACATGGTGATCTTATATCAAGATAAACAGTACATGAGCTTGCAGGTGGAGCCCAGTTAAAATTTTCTTCAGGTCAAGTAGCCCATCCCACTTAAAAGGTTCCTGGATAAGGGTTGTTTAAGGGTCTTGAATGAAACATCAATGTTTCCAGAGGTGAATTATCCAAACCCCAAAGAATTCCTCTCAACACATGACTATGATGCTCCCCCACTACTTCTGCTCGTGATCAGAGATGCACATATTATCAACCACTAAGGGACATGCTCAACTGGTTAAGGTCAAACAACTGACAAGCAAATCTGTGGTATCGAGCAGAATATTTGCTGTAGCCCATCTTTTATACCAGGACAAAACAATGTACATGATAATACTTCCAATCAGTTAAGATCAGGTGCTATGAGAGCCACTGCTTGATACTATTAGGTTGTTCCAAAAATTACAGCCGATTTTAGAAACAATTTTATTCTGGAAAAATTGACAATAGAAATGTTTTCATTAGTCAAAGTATGAGCCATGAACATCTATGCATCTCTGCCATTGATCAACAAGATTATTCATGCCCTGTTGATAACAACTTATTGGCTTTGATGCTAAGAAATCTTTGAAAGCTGATTTCACCTCTGGTTTGGACCTGAAAGTTTTATCACTTAAAAACGTGTTTAAATGCTTTAAAAAATGGTAGTCAGTGTGTGAAAGATCAGGAGAATATGGAAGATATGGTAAAGTCTCATATCCCAAGTCTGTGCGTTTCTGCAGCATCATGTCGAATTTAACCTAAAATATAATTAAAATACTATGATAAAATTGTGTTTCAAAACACAACACTTAGAGCGGCCATTATTTTTGGAACAACCTAATTATTGTTATTATTATTATTATTATTATTATTATTATTGTTATTGTTGTTGTTATTGTTATTATTATTATTATTATTATTATTATTGTTGTTGTTGTTGTTGTTGTTGTTGTTGTTGTTGTTGTTGTTGTTGTTGTTGTTGTTGTTGTTGTTGTTGTTGTTGTTGTTGTTGTTGTTGTTGTTGTTGTTGTTGTTGTTGTTGTTGTTGTTGTTGTTGTTGTTGTTGTTGTTGTTGTTGTTGTTATTATTATTATTATTATTATTATTATTATTATTATTATTATTATTATTATTATTATTATTATTATTATTTCTTCAGTAGGTAGTTTCATGTAAGTTTCTACTGCACCACTTGGTGCATTTCTGTGTTCCTAAGATGTGTGTAGCATTTTGTGTTCTTATTTTTGTTGAGGCTGGAGAAGTATAGACTCCTTCCATTAGTGTATTTCATCAATTGGGTTTGTTGTAGGGTTTAGCTTGTAGTTTCTTGTCTTATATTTTTATTATATCAGTTCCCTGTGTGTGTGTCTAAAGGAGACATCTCAGTGAGACAATAAACTATCTTTCCACCAGAAAGAAGAGCCAGGTTCATATTCTGATGATGTCCTTTTAGATTGATCAGATGAACAGTTTGCCTGATTTAACAAAGTTGTTGTTGCTGTTGTTTTTGGAGGAGGGGTAACTTAAGGGGATTAATGTCATTGTTGTTGATAGCTGGAATAAATTCCATACAGTTTAGTATAGACACAATTTGTGAGGTGATAACATTTTGTGGAGTGATTGATACAGAAACTATTTCAATTAAGATTATGCTGTTGCCTACTCAGGGAATAGAAGCTGTTATAGCTGTGATATTTCAGGAATGTTTAGTCCATTATGAGGGCAGCTAAATAAAGAGGAGTACACTACATTACCATTATCAAGCACTTTGGTCTTCTAAAGTAGCAAACTAAGGTTTAGGGTTTTCTGAGTTTTCTTTTGCTTACACAGTGACTCTATTTTTAGACTATTCTAGTGAAGACCTTCATCAATATTTCTTCTTCAGGACACATTTCTATGAAGCTATCATCTTGTTTCTATCTACTCATGTGCAATAATTCTGAGTTAGTATCAGCAAATTAACTAACCACAGTAAATAATCCTCATTATTCAATATTCACCATAACAGAACTGGCTATTTGTATTGCTATTATTTTTAACAAAATAAACGCAGAAAACCTCAACAAACAAAGTCATAGAATCATAGCCCTTTTCTGTCTTATCAAACTAATGAAACAAAGCACCACACATGCCACACTGCTATGAATATGGGTAAAGTGAGGAGAGGAGAATTAGAGTTTTTGTTTTATGAACAAAACTAATAGAACCAACAAGAAGTTACATTTATAAAGGAAAAGAGATGATCTATTAATTACCTACAGTAATTATTCTGACTCAGTGAGTCAGTAGTAATGACCATCCTTGCTATATTAATACAGCCAACAATGGAAATGAATTGGCCAGTGAAGAGAATAGGCAGAATGCAATGGCAAAGAGATGTAAACTTTTCAATATCACCTACAGAGTGTGATACTTAAGTATAACCAAAAGCTCAATTCAAATAAAGATATGAATAAACTTTACACCATGTAACAAGCTATATTTTCCTCTTTCATCTACAAACTGTGTGTATGTGAGTAAGTGTGTGCAAGTGCGCGTGCGTACACACACGTACGATTCCTTTCCACAAATAATATTTTGGACAACTAGTTTACCAGAATTGTAATTTCAAGTTTCAATCTTAGATGAACAATTACATTTTATCAAAAATGTAGTCATGTTTTAGCCTTCTCCAGACTTTGCAATTAAATTAGAGGTAAGTGGTTATTATAATCATTTATTGTAAGGAAATGGACAATTTTGGAAGGATGATAGTTTAATAGAGTCTACTCTCTGACTGGTCATTATTTTAATATACCAAAGGACGAAACTTAAAGACATAAAAAAATAAGAGTGGTGGTGACTGGTGATGGTGATGGTGTTGGCGGTATATACTTTGGTTATTACATGATAAGTGAGATGTAAAGTTAGTTTGGTGAGGAGAGCAGTGATAATGAAATTTTTCAACACAACTGTATTACGGATTCCAATGTTATTTATACTGGATGATTGAAGAGCACAACTGGAATCAGTAAAATTTGATCTGAGAAACATGGTAACAACTTAAATACTGTGAAACATTGGGGATCTGCAGTCTCAGTTATCTAAATTATGAATAATATTAAATGATTATAAAAATAACTAAACAAAAAATAATAATAATAATAATATTGAAGATAATGGTAAAAACAACAAGTTTGAAAATAGCATTGACCAGAAAAAAAATAAACAGTTAAGTTTACAAGACAAGACTGTTAAAAGACTGGACAGCAATCATTGCTGATTTGACGGTAGATTCTATGACACTCAGTGTAGGATTACAATTCTAAAACTCAAATTATGCTGATATCCAACGATTTTAACTTCTGTAGCCGATAATAAGAAAATATTTATTTTTTGTGGAGACTTAATCGTCTGCTATATCAGGCAGATTAACTTGATGTCTGGACAATTTAAATCCGTTTCTGCCAAACTTTCTGAAAGTGTCTTCTCTCTAATAATTTGAATCAAACTCTATCTTCAAGAGAATCTGACCTCAGAATTTTGGTCAAATATTCATTACTCTATTTTCATGTTTTGCTTCTTTACAGTTCATTATTTCTTTATATCATTATGTGAAAATAAAATAAATTTCTCAAGATACCTAGAAGATAAGAAGATATAATATGATGCCATTAAGGATTATTTTGATTATTCTATCCAGACATTTAATCCTTTGCCTTCAGTTTTTTTCCTTTCTTTAACTTCACAAAGTTTGCTAAACTCAAGATTACGACTGAGAAATCCTTGCTCAAGTAGTACAGTAGCAATAATTCTAATAATAAAAGTCATACAAGTATATAGGTTTCACTTCTTTATATCAATTAAATTTTTCTATCTTTTATTTATTGTAGGTCTGATATTTATTGTTCTTTTATTGTTCTTAGCCAAAAATGTTATACAACATAAAGTTGCAGTAGAATATTGTTTTACTTGATAGAAAGAAAAATATGATTTTTAAAATCAGATTAATTTAAAATCACTATTGTTTACTATTTTCTAATGGAATTTGAAGTTTTAGACTCACTATAGTTTATAAAATATAGTTCAGTGACATTTACAGCAAACAAACATTGACACTGCAATGGTAGGTGGCTAAAAGGTGAGATAAGGGTTCATTTAAGAATTATTCCAGGTGAAAATAAATCTGGTATCTATTTTCTATACTATTCAGAATATATTATCTCAACAATGTCAATGATATGTATAAAAACCAAAACGTGGATTTTCAACTATCTCCTAACTGGTGTACTTTGATATAACTATATTAGTAAAATGACAACAGTTAACATAATATAATCTAAAATATATATATATAAATATAAAGTAAAAGGTGAAGGCATGTGACTTAGTAGATAGGCTGTTGCAGTTAGGATCACTAGATCATGGGTTCTATTCTTGAACAAAACACTTAATTTTGCATTGTTCCAGTCCCTCTTTTGATCAGTGGGGAATGTTGGCTTGCTTGCCTAGACAGCAGGGTGGTGTCATTTGAAGGCTAAAACAGTGCAAAACATATTGTGACCAGCAATGTGTAACAATATCTGATAGCCTGGTCACTCATGTGATCATGTGATAAAGTAAAACATAGAATTTATTGAAAGCTGAAGTCTTTTAAATGTATTCTATCCATTTCTATGACCATGATTCCTCAACCCAGGACTTCTCAGACCTTTTATTTGATTCAACCCTCTTAACAAAACTTAATTTCCATTCACCCAAACAAATTGAATATCGTTTTCAAATTTTGGCACAAGGCCAGCAATTTCGGGAAAGGGAGCAAGTCAATTACATTGACCCCATTTCTCAACTGGTAATTATGTTATCAACCCCAAAAGAATGAAAATCAAAGTCAACCTTAGTGGTATTTGAACTCAGAACATAAAGATGGCCAAAATACTGCCTATTATTTCGCTCGGCATGCTAATGATTCTGCCAGCTCCCTGCCTTAATAATAATAATAATAATAATAGACCCTTCTATTATTAGCACAAGGCCTGAAATTTTTGGGGGGGAGGCTGTGTGAATCGATTACATCTACTCCAGTGCTCAACCAGCACTTATTTTATCGACCCTGAAAGGATGAAAGGCAAAGTCAACCTCAGTGGCATTTGAACTCTGAATGCAAAGACAAATGAAATGCTACAGAGTATTTTTCCCCAGTGTGCTAATGATTCTGTTAGCTCACCACCTTAAAATTAATCAAATATTAAATTACAAAACATAATTAACATATCAATGTTTAACATGAGAAAAGAACCAGTAAATTATAAATGGAAATGCACTATTAATGACTGAATGATTTCTTTTTTTTTTCTTTTTGTTAATGGGCAGGTTAGATTTTGTGGGCATGGAGAAAACCGTAAATTTTTGGTTGCAGATTTGCAAATCACTGTTCTGTTTTCAAAATGTTTCTCTGTTGCAAATAATGCATTTAGCTAAGCTCTGATTCCACCATATACAAACTAAGACAAGCAAATAAAAAATGGGCTTGGCAGTGGCACAATACTTAGAATATTTTACTAGTTTTATTTCCTTTTGTCCATTCAGTAATAGCCAATTCCTTATAAATGTTAAAACAGACTTTGCTTCAAAAGGGGAAGTACTTTCAATAAATTCTTAAGAAAAAGGTCTAAATCTTCACTTCAATTTTATATGGAGAAATAATTAATTCAGGAACTCTTCTGCTTAGAAGATCCTTGAATTGAGCTTAAAATTTCCTTGAAAATTCTTAATAGATAAGTCAGTCATTATTCAAATCCCTTTCTTCTTATTGCTCTATGAAGGACAAATTTGCAAAATACTGACAATTGTATCAACCCAAAGTAGATTTGTATAAACAAAGTTTAGCCTGAAATTCAAAAATAGTAGCTCTAACCTCAATTATTCTGATGTCTTACTTTGTAATCTCTTTTTTATTTCTTTAAATTTCCTATATAAGTCTGCTAGTGTAACTCATTGTGTCTTCTTTTGTGAAAATATGGTTATATGTGTGAAAGACATTAAAAAGATCTAGACCTTTTCAATCAACTAGATAATTCATTCTTTTCAATGACCCATTTGTTTTCAATGGATTATATGTGAATAACACAACTCTAGTGGTCATCACATCCAATCAGACATTTTGCAAGTTGTACAATATCTTGCAACTAATCTACATGATCCAGAGATTTCTATCCTCATGTTATGAAGGGATTTATGAATACAAACTTGTAAATTTACCTTTTTTGTGGGCCCCTAAACTTTTACTTACCCAGGTAGCATTTTATTCACTCCCAGGGGCCTATATGAAGCACCTTAAAACCCTGCTCTACCTGATGTAATTAAACAGATAGTATATAATGAGTAGCCAGATACTGCTTACATTGTTATATTCATCATTGTTTTCAGTGTCTTAATATCTATATGTCCATGGCTCTGCGTCAATTAGACAGGCCAAAAGTACAGTCTATCACCTTTCAGTAATAGGCTGTCTGTCATCTCTCTCCATTATTGTGTCAGATAGGTTCACAGTACAGTCTAAGCCCTGCTTCCCTCTCTGTGTATTACCACTCTTTATGGTCTTGTGTCTGAACTACATTACAAAACATCATGGGATCTGACCACACCACTTTTATCTTCCTCAACCACAACTATATTCCAAAGATGGCACATTATGATATCACCCCATGCAACACTCACCATTCACTTTCCTTACCAGTCATCTCTGTTTCTCACTTCCCTGAGGCCTTTAAGGTAACTTTCTTAGATTAGTTGTTCTTGATATTTCATATGTACATACTTAATATTAAACATATACCTTCACTCATTTCTTTTCATCTTTCATAGATCTTCAACACAGTTCAATATTCCTGCAGCAGTACCGTGCAGTTAATCTTTACTTATTGCAACTTTACCTTTGTACAAAAATAGACTTCTTTGATAAGATTTTCTAGAATTTTTTAAGCAAAAGTTTCCTATACTCTAAATCTCTTCCGAAAAGATCATACATTCATTGTGTGTCTATTACTGTCATATTTCTCTGGCTAGGTGGAGCAACAATAACCATGTAAAACATGTTAATATAAGGATGATGACAACAATGGCGGTGTTGGCAACGATGATATAAAGTTAAGCAGAAATATTACTTTCCTTTAAGACTATAAAACACTTTTAGGAAAAAAAAAAAAAAATCTAGCATAGTAAGCAGTAAGTCTATTTTAGCCACCTCACAGCTGGCCGTCTCTGAAATGTTGTGGTTCTCCTTATAAGATGACCTTTCACAGACATAATGGTGTGGCTACCAAGTGAAATATCTTTCCGAGGCTGCCAATATACAGAATCCAATAAAATGCCAGGAAATGTTTGCTTCCATTCTAGTTTAGCTGTATTTTAGTTTGCCAATGGAATGCATTTCTATAGATTATTCTACTTTTGGATTCATCCCTACCCAACTATTGAGATTTCAATGGCATGCAGGTTAAGATACCCACATTAGTATTGATGGGTATCTATCCATCTTTCTAACATCGTAAAATTTATTTCTCAATGTTGCTATACATTAACTATCTTATTCTTCAGACATTTATATTAAATGTGGTCAGTTCATTTTCCACAAATGGCCAAAAGGAGATACTTTGTTCACAACAAATTGATAATTCAGCTCTATTTTAAAGTCCAGAAGAAACCTAGAAAGCTGAGATGTGAGCCTGTCTTAAAATACACAAGTTAAAAAATATCCTAAACTTTCAATGTGACAAAATAAACTGTTTATGGTAGAAGCACCAGGATAAATAGATGTTAATTAAAGGAGTGGTGGAGGTGGGTATATCTAAGAATGACAACCACACACACATACACACACAAAACAAAACCATTACATTAAAAAATTATTCAAATATTCACATTTGTTACTCAAAAATCAGTGTATAAAAAGTGTAAAAGTGGATTTCCCTCAGTTTCTGTGATGAAAACTCCGTTGTTCAATCAACTGAGAGATACCATGCTACAATATTTCTCTCTAACTTGCAGAGAACAGTTGCTAATAAGTCTAATATAATGAAATTAGCATTATGAAGCTATTTCTTGTACAGTATATTAATTTTTCTAATCATAATAACTCTTCATTTTCATCCACAACTCTTCTGTACAAGTTAAAAGTAATTATTCCAACAATTATCCAAGTAATTATACTCAACGACTTTACACTATAATACTACAGGTAAGCTGCAAGCTAATCTGCTGGAATAGATTAACTTACGTCTTACCTGTAAGGTTATAGTTCAAGCGGCTGAGTATTCCACAGACATGCTTACCCTTGATATACTCTGCAGACAGAATCTGAACCAATGAATTATAGGTAAAATCCATTCATTGATGTTCCACACAGTTTCTGCCAACCTAATTTCACAGGTTAGGCTTAGGTTGACCTGAGACAATAGACACTAAGACATCACACAGTGGAACTGAACCTATAAAATGAAGAGGCAGTCAACTGCTTGTGAATTTATTGTGTCACACCAGCCATGTCTTTCCTTCATCCTATGCTACCACCATACATTTTGTAACTCAGGGAGCTTAGATGTAACCAAATCTGTTAGAATAATTACATGTTGTTATTGCTGCTGCCACTGCTGCTCCTGCTGCCACTGCTGCTACTGTTGCCACCACTGCTGCTGCTGCCACTACTGTTGCAGTCTCTGCTGCCACTCCTGCCACTGCTACCACCATCGCCACCACTGTCACTACTGCCACTACTTCCACCATTGTCTCCGTCGTCATCATCATCATTAGTTTTCCGTGCTGGTAAGAATTGGACAGTTTGACAGGAGCTGACCATCTAGAGAGCTGAAAGAGGTTCCAATTGTCTGTTTTGGTAAGGTTTCTACAGCCAGATGCCCTTCCTAATGCCAACCACTTCACAAAGTGTACTAGATGCTTTTTACATGGCACCAGCATAGGTACTTTATATGTGGACCCAGCATGGGTTTTTTTTATGTGGTTGCAGCACGGGTGCTTTTTACTTGGCATCAGCTTGTAAAAGAGTTAGCTTCATAATTTCATTGAATTATGTACCACAGCCTTATCACCAGCAGGTCCCTACAAGTTAGAGAAGAATAATGTGACATTTCAATGTTCATTCAAACTGTCCAAATCATGGTTATCTTCTTTCTTTTTTTTGGGGGGGGGGGTTAAAGTCATGGGTGCATGTAGCTAAAGAGAACCACTTACAGAGATTCCTTGAATTAGGTTGCAAAGGAAATATGGATTCTGAAGGCAAGTTAAACCCAACTGACATGTCATGTACTTCAGGACTGTAGATTTGGTTCTTAAGTCACAAGAGCTCCTTACTATTTAGATATAAGCATGCCAACAGCAGACATGTGACCTTTGACATGTAAGGTATATGAGTTGATGTATGGTAAGAAGCTTGCTTCTCAACCACATAGTTCTAGGTTCAGTCCCACTGTGTGGCACCTTGAGCAAGTGTCTTCTGCTACAGCCTTGGGCTGACCAAAGCCTTATGAGTGGATTTGGTAGTTGGAAACTGAAACAAGCCTGTCATATATATGCTTGTGCATATGCGACATGCATGCGCATGTGTGTGTTTGCTCTCTGCCACTGTTTGACAACTAGTATTGGTGTGTAGCAGTTTTGCAAAAGAGATTGATAGAATAAATACCAGGCTTAAAAAATAAAAAAAAGTCATGGGAAGAATTCATTCAACTAGAAATTCATCAAGGCAGTGCTCCAGCATGGCTGCAGTCTAATGACTGAAACAAGTAAAAAAACAAAAGAGAAAAGGAGGTGGGTACATACAAGTAAAGCTAAAGAGAATCACTGGTATGAAAATAGTCAAATGTCATATGATACTAGCTGACCACGTGCAGTCAACGATGAAAGGTAATTGTAGTATTTTATATATAAATAAGGTACAAAATAAGGTACATAACAATCACACATACAAGCCTTCACATACTTCCCTTGTACACACACATACACACATATACTCACACAGTTCAAATGCTGATTTTTTTTCACCCCTTCCTTCCTTATTCATCTATCACCCCTTCCCTTCTCTCATTGCAATTACTTTCTCTCACACCCTCTCAGTCAGGGCTATTACTCTCACTACTTCTCCTTCACTGAATTACTATTTACTCTCCTCATCTGCGTCCACCATGATTCTGGACAAATGTGTATATATATATATATATATATATATATATATATATATATATATATACACAAATATATAAAAATACTAAGCTCATTATTATATTAGGAGTTTTCATTTTCCTGTCAGCTGACACTTGCGCACACATGTGGATGTGTATGTTTGTGAGTGCACAGATAGATAATAAAACCAAGTTTTGATGTAAATATATTAGTTTTGAACTGCACCACTATTTATGTGGTTGCACAATGGTAAGTAAAGGTACAGTTACTGTCTTGAGTCATACTGACTCATAAGGGCTGGTTTCCTGGTTTCATGGCATATAAATTCCCCACCTGGATGGGACACCAATCCGTCACAGGATTACGCATTTTTACCAGCTGAGTGTGTGAAATGAAGTGATTTGCTCAAGAACACAATGCATCACCTGGTCCAGGAATCGAAACCACTATCTTACGATCATGAGTCCAACAACCCTAACCATTAAGCCATGTGCCTACATGCCTCCAAAATGGATAAAGTTACCTACTCAAATCATACTGACTTATAACGGTCAGTTTCCCAATTTCCATGGCGTATATATTCTCCACCTGGACAGGATGCTGGTTCATCACAGGATTACTCGTTTTTGCCAGCTGAGTGGTCAGGAGCAATGTGAAAGGAAGTGTTTTGCTCAAGAACACAATGCGCCACCCAATTCCGAAATTGAAACCACAATCTTACGATCATGAGTCCAATGCTATAACCATTAAACCACATGCCTCCACGTGCAGTGGCCTGGGAACAAAATTTGCTTAGGGGGTGCAAACTCAGTTTCAAAATTTGGCATTACTGGAGAAGTGTGGATCCGAGTTCTGGGAGTGTGCATGTCACAAATTTGCGCATGCGCCTGCGTTAGTCGTATGTAGTCGAATTTAGCACACAGGTAAAAAACGAGACGCGCGCTACTTGCTGTAAATGGAGGGTGGGTTATCCATCTAACACAAGAAGAAAATTGCAGATAAATTGAATAAAAACATGAAAAATAACCAAATGATATTTCATTGAAATGTAAACCATTCTGAAAGATAGTTCAGAATGTTTTCAAAACATTCATCTCCAACTTTTCCCATATTTTATTAAGGGTTAGGGGTTAGGGTTAGGGTTTAAAGTTAGGGGAGGTGAATGTTTTTCCCGTTGAATCTGATGCTATTCACTTATTCCAGATATATCAACATGTTCTTGGGGACTAAATCCTTTTTCTACAGGTACTTGATAACAGCATGATGCCAAATTTTGTTCATCTTGAAGAGAAGTCACTAATAGTTACTTTTGAAGTTTTCTCTGAACATTCAAATGTCAGTTTACCAAGAAAGAAATAATGAAGCTATAAGTAGTGTTAAAATGGAAGTAAGCCGAGTTTTTGCATCACTCCATAATTCACACGTATATGAAAAAAACTGTATCAACATATTCCAAAAGTTTTCCTACGGTCACACGTTTTGTTAATGAAACGTTTCATGAGAATGTGCAAAGTGTTTTCATCGTATATTTTTTTATGTACATGCATTATGGCACAATGTGTAAGACAGTGCTGTGTCATTGTGGTACGGAGCCAGGTCTTCAAACGGCGAAGTGCACTGAATGTTCTTTCGCTTGATGCAACAGATACAGGTGAAGACAAGACAAACTGCATTAACGCCAATACTTGTGGCATACTAGAATGACGAATAGCATCAGATGCTCTCCATTTTTCAACTATGCCATTAAATGATTTAGGCAAAGTTTCCCTTTCCGTCCATAGGCTAGCAAAAAGTTTGATTTGAGATGACAGTAAGAGCAAATCAAAAGAAGCAGGTAGATGTGCATTTTCAAAGTTAAATACTCCACAAGTGACTGCTGACAACAGCAACTCCTCTCGCTCAGAGCATACACGTATTCCCTGTTGCTGAAACCGGCGAGTCCATATACACACACACATACATGTATATACATATGTACACACCTATATATATATATATATATATATATATATATAATACAGTTCTATATTTAAGAGATGAGGAATTATTTACATTATTTACATTTGACGGATATATATATATATATATATATATACTCACACACATACACATGTATATTTACACACATAACACATATACACACATGCTTACATACTCACGCGTACACACACACACACATATATGTTGTAAATTGTAACATCTTTACATCATTATTTTTCTATCTTAAGATTCCGTTCACAAACATAAAATTTGATGTTGTTTATAGAAATATATTATCTGATATTTTTATCATTTATTCATATAAACATACAACTACTAGAACTCCTATCATCACCCTATCACGACTACTACCACCACCACCACCACCACCACCACCACCACCACTACAATCACCAGTATCACCACTATTAGCATTAGCACTCCAGTCCCCACTCTCACCACTACAACACCCCTGTCATCACAACTATCATCGTTACTACCACGCTAACCTCACCACATGGAGACCACCACTACAACCACCAGTGCCAACACCACTACTATCACCACTTTCATTTTCATATCTCACATATTGCAGAAATGTATTTTAATTCAGAAGCTATAATTTGCTTGCTATTTGAAGAATCAAAGTTGCAGAATGCAATGAATAAACATGATTATCATAGAAGAATCTTTGGTAAGTAACGTTAATGGTGTGAAAATATGAAACAGAAAGAAAAAAGGATGAAGAAATGCAAAATATCCTGATAGCAACCTTTCCACGTTCCTCCATCTAAATTAAAAGATTACTAGTGCCTAAAACCTGCAGAAAATAAACTAATCACAATATTTCTAGTTATCTTTTATTTGTTCTAACATTTACAGTTATCTTTGATCAATTGATGCAACAAAAATGTTAACTTGGTAAAGTTAAACTCCATTTCGTGGTTGACAGAGCATTTAGAGATAATTTCTAAAGTTTGTGTTTAGATCTTACTAAGCATTTGCACACTTAAATATAAACAACAATTACAACTTTAAAATAAAAATTAAAAAAAAAAAAAAAGAAATTGGTGAAAAAGAAGCCATTATTTCATTGATTAGTTTTGGGAAAAAGTGAAAAATTCACTAAGAGATAACATTTTCTAAAGATAAAATCTAAAATTTATTGGTTATTTTTCTCTGTTCTGAATGACATAGTTAGACGCCAAAAATAAAGAAAAATGAAAATTACATTGAAATTAAATAATTTTCAAAAAATTTATGAATTGTTCTAGAATAGTTTAATAATGTAAAATAAGATATAACAAAAACAAAAAAAACCTAAAGGGAATCAACTAATAACAAAATCTCTTTACAGTTCGAATATTTTACTGCATTACACAAAAGCAATTTGAAAGCTAAATCCAAGGCTTACTTTAAATTTATGGGTGGAAAAAATATATTTGGATTATTTGTGATATTTTCCAATATGTATTGCTAACTATTTAAAAGTGGAGAAATTTCATTTCTACTAAAAGTTGTGAATAGTAATGTCAAGGAAGAAATAGAAAGTTTAAAAAGAAACCTTTAGCAATTAATGTTTTAAAAGCACTTTGAATTACACATGTATAAAACACTGATAAAGCCAGCATTTGAAATATTTAATATTTTCTGTAAAAAAGAAATATTCTATGAAGATGACGGTATTCTTCTTTAAATTACTTTCTACATATTTTAAAAATAATTTTGCCAGGAAACACTAAAAGTTCTCACAACCAGCTGACAATTCATTAATGCAACCAAACAAGTAGCCAGAAGTGATGTTCTGGCTAAGAAACGGTAAAGTCTTTGAAAGAAATCTGACAAGAGATTCCTCTCATTGTGAATTAGTTGAAGAGGAAGTAATGAATTAACTCTGTCAATGAGCTTTGACTCTGCTACGTCACTTATTGAAATACCAGGTAAAATAGAAAAGATGATTAGAAGATGGTCGACCTAACACTTCTCAATGAGGAAATAAAATAGAAGAGGAAGAAGGAAAAGCCAAGAGGAAAACGACAGATTTTTATTTGATATTTGCTCTGCTCATGAATAAAAATTACAAAGTAATAAATAGGAAAGAAGAGAAAATTAATCAAACAGAGATATGTTTTATTTTGAAATTTTTCTTACTCTTGCAAATATTTTGTGATTAGACATGGAGTGTTTAGCTTTTCAATTTACATAGAATAATACAGCTGTGGTGAGAATCAGGAAAGGTTCAAAACAGGTTAGATAACATCCATCTATATCCAGTCTCATCAAACACAGTTAGTAATTAAATGTGTATCTTATCTTTAGTATGTAACTAGATCCTACAATATGATGAATATCTGAAGAGTTATGATGTATATATTTACATACTAACATCAACATCTTGTCAGCATTTCACTAGTGCAATAGAGTGCTTTCAATATGAAATGGTCAATGTTGGGAGAAACAGTGAGCAAACATGCATCATCCATCATTTGGTATGTTTAAGAAATTTATGAAGTTAAGATATAAAAATGTCATGGAAGACAGCCAAAAACTTAGGGGTGTCTTAACAACAACAACAACGACGACAATGACAGTGACAACGATGATGATTTGAACAGAAGGATAGAGGAAATAGGCAGAAAACACAGCTTAGTGCAGCTTCAGAAAACAGTATTATATCGGACAGTTAGGATAGGAAGGTTCTAGGAATTTTTCCAACAGTCTAATTTGTTGTGTTTAAGTGAAATAAATAAATAGATAATAATAATAAAATAGATAGATAATAATAACAAAAAGCTTTTGGAAAACCTATTATAGCTGCGACTCCATCTAAGAATATCTGAAGGAAGAATTGTATTCCAAAATATCATTGGACTATGGATAACTAAATTACAACAGGTATATAGTCCATTTTTTGTATTATAGAGCATTGTTATACCATTGAAAACTTTTTATTCTTTATAATAATAATAATAATAATAATAATAATAATAATAATAATAATAATAATAATAATAATAATAATAATAATAATAATAATAATAATTATTATTATTATTATTATTATTATTTATAACCAGAAAATGATGATGATGGTGAAGAGAATTACAATAATTTATGCATACATTTCTGAATATATGTATACTTATAAATTCAATACATATGAATATTAGCCATGTTTATCATTGTAAAATTTTCTGCACCTATGCATACAGGTGAGGTGCATATGTATATGTGTACATGTGCATTGTTTA
>NC_142937.1:34217767-34220267 GCF_046866305.1 Octopus bimaculoides
TTAGCGAAATTTGAACTCAGAACGTAGACAGACGAAATGCCGCTAAGCATTTTGTCCGGCGTGGTAACATTTCTGTCAGCACGCTGCCTTAAAAATTAACCTTTTTTACTCTCGGTACAAGGTCAGAAATTTTGGCGGAGGGGGCCAGTCGATTAGATCAACACCAGTATGCAACTGGTACTTATTTTATCAACCTTAAAAGGATGAAAGGCAAAGGCGACTTTGGCAGTATTTGAACTCAGAACATAAAGGCAGACAAAATACTGCTAGGCATTTCATCCGGTCTGCTAATGTTTCTGTCAGCTCATCGACTCAGTGAGTGCTTGATACTGACAACATGTAAATAAACGGAAATCTAGATTTTAGGAATTCCACTGCCTTTGCTGGACGCATTTCATCAACCATGGATATTCTTCTGTACTTTTTAGCTCTATATATCTGTAAGGGATGCTGTCTTGAGATGAATATCATAGTTGTGTGGCTTTCTACAAGATCTCTATGCTGAGGAAAAGGTACAGAATACTATTTCAAGCATTAACAATCAAAGACTGTGCACAATGAAAATACATCTGTGAAATGAATGAAATAGACAAGGATGTAACAAGTGGATTATATATTTTACTAGAGAGAAATAAAGGCAGTAAGTGTGGGAGGACGAAAAAGAAATAGAAACAATACTAAATCTATAATTTTTATTTACATTGTAAGTTTGAAATATAAAGGAGATGGGATAACAGAATCAGAAATAGTGATGCATTCTGAGTGATGGTGAGAGGACATGAAAATGCAGGCTAAGAAGCTGGCTTTGCAATCACATGGTCTGGGGCTCAATTTCACTCTGTGTTACCTTGGGCGCATCATACTATAGCCTCAAACTGACCAATGCCCTGTGAGTAAAACTGGTGGATAGAAACTGTGTGGAAGCCTATCATGTGTGTGTGTCAGGGAGGACATGTAAAAGATAAAAGACATCATCATCGTCGTCATCATCATCATTATTATTATTATTATTAACATCCGTTTTCCATGCTGGCATGGGATGGATGGCTTGACAGGATCTGGCAAGGCTAGGAATCACACCAGGTTCCACTATCTGTTTTGGCATGGTTTCTATGGCTGGATGCCATTCCTAATGCCAACCACTTCAAAGAGTATACTGGGTGCTCTTTATACATGTGTCATTAATTGGAAAAAGAAATTAAATATATAAATATATAACTCCAATGTCCAATTGCTGTAAAACAGTACATATATATTCCAGTGAGGACTGAACCTGGAAATGTTAGTTCTGTGAGTGTCATAAGAAACATAACCATTATTATACAGTTGGCAAGTTGAAAGCTTCATAGTAAAGATATTGACAAGCTGAACTGATGTTAGACAAGCAGCTTAGAAATATTCTAAGCAATAACTTTAAAAATGAGTATGCATATACATCACCATGTATGCATGTCTGTGTTTAGAATTACACAATTATCTTTGTGTGTGTGTATATATATATATGTATATAGACATACATACATACACATCTTACTCTGTGTGTGTGTGTGTGTGTATGAATGTAAATATTCACATTCATTTCCATGGACATGTCATATATATACATATCGAGAGAGTGGTGGGGGAGAGAGAGAGAGAGAGAGAGAGAGAGAGAGAGAGAAAAAGAGAGAGAGAGAGAGAAAGAGAGGGAGAGAGAAAGAGAGAGAGAGACCTACACGCACAGCATTTATTCCATTCAATAATTAATGCCATCAATTATGTTTTCTAAGTTGAAGAAGCAAAAGATGCTATATATATATATATATATATATATATATATATATATATATATATATATATATATATATATATATATAGATAGATAGATATACTGTATATATATATATATATATATATATATATATATATATGTGTGTGTGTGTGTGTGTATATATATATATATATATATATATATATATATATATATATATATTGAACACATACACCAATGCATATACACAGAATATACTCTAAATATACCTATACACACACACACACACACAGACAACCAGAAGAATGTTTCAATTTATCAAATGCCAGGAAAGTATTTATCTTAAAAACATAGGTTTTTGTTTTGTATTATTAATATTTTTAGTTGATGCCATGTATAATATAAATTTAAAGTAGTGTATATAAGCATCTAAGTGTGTGTATACGCATATATAAATGAGAATATGGACATGTTTGTATGAAATATGTATGTGTTAGCCTGTGAGTGTATACACATATATGCGACAGTGTATATAACTATATATAATTAAATGGAATCTCTGTTGGCATCAACAAGTATTCTAGTTATTCAATCAATTGAACTACCTACTCATGGAATTATAACCTAAGTGGCTGAATATTCCTATGACAAGTGTGTTTTGAATATAACTAGCTTCAAATCTTAGTGCAAAGTTAGCAATTCCAGGGCAAAAGAAGTCAAATGCACAAATTCCACTGTTCAGCTGGTACT
>NC_142937.1:34225267-34255267 GCF_046866305.1 Octopus bimaculoides
GGACTAAATAGTAACAACAACTGTTGCCAACCTTTAAACATCTCTTTAGCCTGAGATTGATTCTAAAATACATTTTCAATCAAATTCAAATGCCTACATCTCAACTACTTTCCCTACATCTAGAAACTAATTTATTATCAGATATTTCAGTTTATTTAATGAGTTTATTTAGTGATTGTCTAAATACCTTAAATTGCTCTTAGATTGCCCCAAATATAGGCCATGCACTTTCCATACATCACCATTTCATAAGAACAGTACCTATCATTGCTTTCAAACGGTTAAGTCTTTTACTGAAAAATGTTGCCCTCAGCATCATGTAGCCCATTCACTTGGTGTCCCTTCCACTACAGATATTATTTCATATTGTCTTATGGCAATATAAACAATAAACAATAAAGTGCCAGTCGTATCTCCCATTTCTTTCCTTGTTTCAATATTGTTTATGTCACATTGTCTAGCAATGACATATAATCAAAGAAATGCCATTTCCTTATTTGAGATACATGTACATGGTCATTCTTCTCCAATTCTTATAGCAGAAGATACTTTTTAATGAGTCAGAATTGATTACAGGAGAAGACTAATAATTCTTCATTTCAGTTTGAAATTATCAGTTCCATACTGGCATGGATGTGTGACTAAGTACTAGGCTTACAAAGAATAAGTTGCAAGGTCGATTTCTTAGACTGAAAAACCCTTTAAGGTGGTGCTCCAGCATGGCTGCAGTCAAATGACTGAAATAGGTAAAAGAAGAAAAAAAACTAAAGAAAATCTTTGCTTAGTCATTGAATTCTCCCACCAAGTTCAATGATGGTCATTACGAATGTCTTGTCAAACATAACACTTTGGTGTATACACACACATACACAGAGTAATATCTGAGGCATGTGAATGTCAGATGCAGGGTAAAATTCTCTCACTGATAGGGAAGGGTTTTTCTCTGAGGCATTACCGACGGTGACACTGATTCCAAACTCTATCTGTTGTCACACTGGAAAGTGTAATTAGTGGATTACACTCAACCAAGAATTTGGTTCCACTGAGAACTGCAATATCTATTTAGTATCAGTCAAATTACTGAGTGACCAATTATAGTTACAAATCCGACTATTCACCAGCCATGGACACAGAGTTCACAGATTAATATATATTCAGAAACTGGAATAAAAACTATAAAATTGAAAATCCATTATCACGGATCATTCCATTGACTTGGTCAAATAGTAACTTGTCTTTTATAACTTTGGTTCATAATTTTATTTATATTTATATATTCATTTCCTGCGTGGAAATTCTTGTCATGAATCTAGGTAATTAAACTGAAGCCTAATTTGAATAAGAGAACAGAATATTAGTCTTGAACCAACCAATATTCTATCTTTAGACATCTCCTAGAATCATTAAAAAATGCTGAAATTATTATAAATATAAACGGAAATGAGGCGATATTGCTACAATAGTGGCAAATGGTGAAGTGATGCCAGATAAAACCAAATCTAAAATTCCTAATTTTTGAAAATCAATATCCTGGTATTTAGTATTTCTTTTGTCTATAGTAGTAGTAGTAGTAGTAGTAGTAGTTGTTGTTGTTGTTGCTACAGTGCTGATTTAGAGCTGCTTGTTAGAGTTGTTAGTGTTTTATTGTTATTTTTATTTCTGTTGCTGAGAGAGGTTGCTAATATTGTTATAGCTATTGTTGTTGCTTGCTCACTTGCTGCTGCTCTTCTTGTTGCTAGGGATATGTTGTGATGATGATGATGATGATATTGATATTAGCTATAGTTACTGCTGCTGCTACTACTACTGTGATTGTGTAGTAAACAGTTACTTGAGCTATTAACATATTCTTTCTTGTTCTTGTTACAATCCCTGTATACTTTACTATCACTGTTATTAAAACTGTACTGTATTTCATCATGACATGTCTATATGCCTACATGCTAATATTTCCACTTTGTAACAGACACAGATGCTTCTTCTCTTCATCAACGGGACATGTCATACATTAATTAGTTAAATAACATATTCTCTGATGGTCTTCATTAAATCATAGTCAAATTGCAACAGTAGTACTTCCATAACGTTCTCATGAACTCATAACAAATCATGCTGTGAAATTTATAGGGGTAGGGTTATTGTGGCAACAGAATGAACTTAATTGTGATACTGTTCCTATACGTGTCAGGCTGCAGTACTGCTGATGAATTTTTCATAATGAAACAACTGCAAAAGAAGTTCTTAGCTAACAATGTGCCTCTTTAAGGAGCACTTGGTGATCTAGAGAAGGCATTTCACAAGGTGTTATGATCTTCAGTCTGGTGGCCATTAAGAAAACTACAGGGTGTCCACAAAGTCTGGGTACATGGGGATTAACATATACTTTAAGAAATTATTACTTCTTATATTTAATTGTTTATCTTATGATTTTATTTACTCCATGTACCCAGACCTTGTGGACACCCTGTAGAAGTAGATAAATAGTGTGCGAGAATAGTACAAGCCATGTACAGATATGCAGTCAGTAAGGTGAGAGTTGGCAATGAATTCAGTGAGGAATTTAGCACAGTCCCCTCCTATTTATTATAGCTCTCCAAACTATAACAAGAACTTCTATTGAAACTCCAATATACTGATGACGTGTTCCTAATATTGTGCTGAATCTAAAATTTTGCAATATTTTGGTAACTTATTTGCTTTATTCACCAAGTTACAACAAAATCAGCCTAGCACTCAAAGTGGAGGCCATCATGTTGCTCTGTCTGAAGCCATCTTTCTGCCAGTTCTTTGAACCTACACAGATACCTGTTCTTGTTCCTTTGAGGCAAATGTCTTCACTGAATCTTCCACCTCCTCTTGGTGGATGAAGTCTCATGAGCACAGGAAGTGAGCCATGGATCAGAACAAGTAATAATCTAAGGGAGATATTTTCCTGCAACCCTAATGCACATGATCAGTAGTTAAGTAAGGGCCAGCTTCTGGAACCTGTTACCAAACATTGACATTTTGAACAAAAGATGATGCTCTGCATCTAGTGAAATTACAAGGAGATAACTCACAGTGATGGTGTTCCAAGTGGTTGAACTATCAATGCCAACCTGCATTCCAAACAGCAGGAGCTGATGTATGCCACTGTGCAGCAAAAATACTTGGCTTTTGTTAACCCATTACCTACCAGTGATCTCAAATGAGATCACTTAAAAATTACAAATTTCATAATTATCTGTCAATATTTACACATATCTAACCTTTTTGCTATATCTACTAGGTATATTTCTCTGATATTCAAATGAGGTTTGCTAATTTTTCACCCAATATCTCGCTTATTTCTATTTAAAATGTTATTTTGAAATGTTATTTTGATCGTTCCAGCATGTTTCTAAGGCTGTTTTATGCTAGAAATCAAAGTTTCATAAAAATATTCCAGTTAATAGAATTATGGGAGGTAACGGGTTAACAGAAAATGGGCTCTTCTACAGCAAGACAATGTAAAACCTCATATCATTTGAACAATTCATAATAAACTCCAGGAACTTGAGGAAATCAAATTGATTCAACAGTCTGGTCCTAGCTCACTCAGATTATCACTTGTTCCAATCCATGGCTCACTTCCTGCATTCATTTTGCTTCATTAACCAAGAGGAAATGGAAGCTTAATTGAAGGAGTTCTATACCTCAATAGATAAGAACTGTTATCAGCATGGGGATCAAAGAAGTAGGAGAAAGTTAAATTCAGACAGTGCAATATGATGGCTTCTACGTGGAGTGCTAGGCTGCTTCTGTTGTAAGTTGACGAATAAAACGAATAAGTAAAAATATAATGCAAAACTTTTGGCTCAACACAACAGAAGATTTTGTGAAAGACTAAAAAAGATTCCAGGTATGGAAGCAAAGATGGAGAGAATTTAGGATAAACTTTGCAAAGACCAAAATTATTATAAGCAAAAAGAAAGACAGGACCATACTGCTATCAGGGAAATGGCTGTCCTTGATTTGCAGAGAGAAAATAGGTAGGAACTCAGTATAGTATACACAGTGTGAAATATAGGTATACAATATATGTGCCAGGATTACAGACAAGATGGCAGTGATTAAAGCTTGTTGAGATTTTTCTCGTAATTTTTTTTCAACTTCAACATTGAAGTCGACTTCACCATTTATTGTTATCGAAATTTGACATTGTTAGTGTATACACAGACATATACATACACACAAGCATGCACACACATATGTAAATTAACAAACAAGAACATTCGTATAAACAGATACTTTGTTTTACTGGTTTCCAGCACAGGACTGTTGCCATACTGATGCGCTATTAACAAGTGTTTAATCAACCATATCAACCCTGAAATTTATTTCAGTCCGGCAATTATTTTAGCAACCCATTTGTTGAATTGCTGGACATAAAGGAACACATCATAAAATAAAAGCTTTTTAGAACAACATATACACACATGTACATACACACACACACACACACAATAGTAAATGTGCATGAATTAATTACTTAACAGAGAGCTCTCTTTTACGCTTTTACTTGTTTCAGACAATAGACTGTGGCCTTGCTGGAGCACCGCCTTTATAGTTGAGCAAATCGACCCCAGAGCTTATTCTTTGTAAGCCTAGTACTTATTCTATCGGTCTCTTTTGCCAAACCACTAAGTTATAGGGACACAAACACACCAGCATCAGTTGTCAACTGATGCAGGGGGAACAAACAGACACACAAACATATACACACACATACATGGGCCTCTTTCAATTTCTGTCTACCAAATCCACTCACAAGGCTTTGGTCGACCTGAGGCTATAGTAGAAGACACTAGCCCAAGGTGCCACGCAGTGAGACTGAACCCGAGACCATGTGGTTGGTAAGCAAGTTACTACATAACATTTACAGAGATTATTTAAAGTGTGAGATAAACTTTTACTAAATGTACACTTTAGGCTCTATAGAATCGGTATGATATCATTTATAGACTCACACTCCAGTATAATAGATGTAGATATGTTAAAACAGGTATTAAATAAAGTAAGTAGAAATGACAAAAATTATTAAAGATGATAATGATGCTTATTATAATTGTTTCAGATATTGGTTTATTACTGAAAGCAAATAAGGATAATAAAAAAAAAAGCAAGGTATAACAATTAAAAGAACACTTGATAATTTTGTAGTTGTCTTATCAAAGAATATTGCCACAAGATTTTTTTTTTTAAATGGATATCGTATTTCATTTAATAAAGAAACATTTCTAGTTTTTCTTCTTCGTTATACCATGTTGTTCTTTAAGAAATAAATGGTGGAAATTGAAAGGATGTTAGTACAACTACAAATGAGTAATTTAGTTTTATTAATGGTCCCCTACTTGACAATTATTTGAGATGTGTTCAAGACATCAATTTCATATCTGAAATTTAATCAAATATCTCTCCAGCAGGTTCTCATTTGCATAACATGTTTATTCATATCTCTTGTGGCTGCACCCTTTTCCAGTGCTCTCACTGCACTCACCATATTCATTGAGTTTGTGGAGGAGAATTATTAATGAAAGTACGATAAAGTTTGAACTGATGAGTAAAAATACTAATCATATAGAGATCAACATTTTCCTTGGTGAAGAGACATCAAAATATGTAAGACAATTAAAAGAATAATTACATAATTACAAGCTGCTACAAATGTAATAAGTAGAAGTAGTAATTGCAAATTAAAACTTTCATGATAGCTACCTAATTATCAGCTTTCTTTGCTTCTTTTTATGTCCACAATTTTCACTTATATAACAATAATCACAATAACAACAATAATATTTTCTTCATAATAATGATGATGATGATGATGATGGTGGTGGTGGTGGTGGTAATCTTTTTGGTGATAATGAAAAATCAAAAAGGAAATTTTTCTCATGTAGAAATGATTTTTTTTCAAAATGAGAACAGAAGTAAAGTCAAAAACAGTGATGGTTTTTGCTTTTCTTGCAAATACAATTCACAGAAATTCTGAAACCATGTAATATCATTGAATTGATTTACTCAGAAAGAAAGTGCCATGCCATTACAACAAACAGCAGCAACAACAACAATAGGATTTGTTCCTAATATAGGCAGGAAACTAGAGATTTTGAGGGGAGGAGGTTTGTTGATTTTATTGCTGTCAGTGTTTGTCTGGTACTTCAATTTATCAACCCTGGAAAGAATGAAAGGCAAATTTAAGCTCAACAAGAGCTCTACTATAGGCACAAGGCCTGAAATTTGAGGGAGGGGATAGTCAATTACATCAATTCCAGTATTTCACTGGTACTTAATTTATCAATCCCAAAAGGATGAAAGGCAAAGTTGACCCTGGTGGAATTTGAGCTCAGAACACGAAGATGGACAAAATGCTGCTAAGCATTTTGCTTAGCATGCTAACAATTCTTCCAGCTCAATAATAATAATAATAGTAATTTATGTACAAGCTATCAATTTTGATGGGAGGAGGTAAGTAATTTATTTCATCAAATCCAGAGAGATGAGAATCTTGGCTGACCTCAATAGGATTTGAATCAGAAAATAATAAAGAGAAGGTACGAATACCACAAAGCATTTTCCCTTGTACTTGTATACATGAAATATCAACAATTATTCATTAAGTTCAAAACTGAATAACAGCACAATACCAGAAGCAACAATATATTTCACATACATGCACTACTCTATATAAGTCATAAAAATTATGTGAAAACACATGCCAGTTTCTTGTGCATAAGGTGTACTCTTAGTCTATTTTTTACTTATACTCCTCAGAGCTAGTTGGTTTTATGCCACAACACACAGCAACTGCACACTCATACATTTCTCTTCTTTCTCATCATCCTATAAAATTCATCCCACCACTCAAATTACTATCCCAGGTTGTCTTCCACCGGAAGCTACTCACTTGCCACTGCTAAAAAGAGAAACATTAATCATATCGATCGCCCCAGTCCTGTGAAGCCTCTAAATCCCAGGGCATAAGTAAAAAGAAACTTACTTCCAGTTCAATCAAATGTAAGACATATGATTAACAACATGTAGATGTTCCTTAATTGGTATGTAATAACCAGTAATAACTGCAAGTTTACAGGTATGGATGGATATAAAGGGAAGGAGGTAATTGTGCATCAACTTCACATCAACCATATAAAAGTGTAAAGTAATGAATGAGGTGAAGTTGGAGGTTGTATTTGATATTTTTTGTTGTTTTTCTGCACAACAATTGAATTCCATACTTTAATGGTTGATAACATTAAAATTCATTGTCAGAGCTGTGTTTCCAAACATAAAAGAGTGGCATGATAGCTCTACATGTCAGCAGCAGGCTGAGCTAGAGGATTTGTGCAATTTCTTGGATTTAATTTGATAACATCACCAGAAAGTACAGAACACTTGCAGCATTGTAACATAAAATTTAATCAAATCGAAATTAAAGAAATAAAACAAAAATATATCCAACAAAGAAATGAACTTCAAAGAAATAAAAGGAATGATTAATGAGAGAACTTCAGAATATTTCTTGTTGCTGCTTTAACAAATTTAACCTTCTCAGGCAGTTTTCATTGTAATTAATTCTAAAAATCAATGTTTTTCAGTTGCTGAACTAAAATAAAGGAAATGGTTCCCATAGAAATTTGAACAACTATATTCCAAAAACACAACAGTTGAAAACCTTCATTCATATTAATGTGTGGCATATATTCATATGAGAATTTTAAATGTAAGCCAGAGAACATTTCATAGTTAAAGAGACCTAGTCTTTCAGTAGCAACATAATTCTAACAGAACTCTTATTCAGTCACAAAGCACAGCTATAAAATAACACCAAAGAGGTATCTTTGCAAAAAAGGATATAAAATATGACCAAGAAACAGCACCAACCATTGCTTTATTATTTTTTCCCCAGAATATCAATCACATAAAAATCTTCAAAAGATGTTTTGTTCAAGAAATTTTCTCTTATATTTTCTTTTATGTATTTTCTATGTCTTGAAATATATCAGAATTATTCAATATCCTTGTTCTCAATCTTAAAATTACCCCCAGAAGGTCTAATTAGATACCATAATAAACAGTTAGATAATGATTTTTTTTTTTTATTAATGTTCAAAGTTTCTTTCTTCTGTAGGTCAGGTCAGTAAATATTGAAGAGGTCATAATATCAAAGTTTTAGAATCATTATCACATGATTGTTTTGAAAACAGTTGCACCATGCTCTTTTGGGCTTGGATACAAAGCCAATCAAACAATAGATTTTTGTTTTTACCAAACCAAGCCAAACAAAACCAAACATGTTGTTCAGTGTTAGAGAATTAATTGTAACAGTATAATTGACAAAATATTGGTTTGATTTAATCTTAGCTGTGTGTACTTCATAGATAGAAGGAAATGAAAACCTACAAACTACACAGAGGGACAGATTGTCATAAAGTATTTCATAGATCCCTATATATTTTTACTACAATGAGATTGATTTTGCTCAAGTTAATAGCATCGCTAAATATTTCTTTGTTTTCCCTAACATGAAGTCAACATATGCTTCCAGAAGCAGTATAGGCAACTGGGTCTAACCCTCATGATATCTACTGGGAGTTATTTTATTGACCTTGGATTGATGAAAGGCAAAGTTGCTTCAAGCAAGAGTTGAACTTCAAAAGAGAGATGACAAAACTAATTACTGAAAAGCATTTAGTGTAGCTTGCTACTTGTTAACTACTTCCACTAGTCACAAACAACCAACAGCAGACCACCTGGTTAGAAGGCAACAATTATGGGAAATATTTCTTGGCAGCAGCAATAGTAGTCAGAAGAAACTAGCCAGAAGATGGCAAAGAGACAAATATATATATCTTATATATTTTGTGTCAAAGATTACATTTGTTTGACTTTTTGTTGTGCTTCAGATGAATATTTGCTGTTTGAAAAAATTGGTACATTCAAGGCAAAGATATATTTATTCAAAGTAAAATAGCTGGCATTTAGTTGAATCTTCTTTTATTTCTATGAAAAGAGAGTTATTATATGTCAGATGGTATGTATTTTGACCGATGGTCACAACACATTTTGTGACAAATAATAAAAACACCCTTTCACTATCATTGGCTATCATCCTCATCACCATTTTAGTGTTTATTTTTGCATGCTTGCATGAATCGTATGGAATTCAGTGAGGCAGATTTTATACAGCCAAACGTCCTTCCTGTCACCAAACTCAGTTGTTTCCAAGGAAGGTAATACTTCCTCTTGGCAGGATGTGTTTTCACAGAAGACTAGAAATGAAGAACACCAATTGTGGGATAATGAAGTTCATTTTGCAACTATTGCATGTCAAAACAAGGAGACATAAACCTATGGACATACATACATACATATATATATACACAATTTAAATATAGGATAAAATCTTTATAAGAATTTATCAAGTAGTTAGCATGGAAAACCTCATAAGGGAAAAATTTATTAATTATTCCCTATAAATATATTTATTTATATTAAGGGCATTACTATACATAAATGCCTCATGCTAGGAGGGACTCTTAAAGTCAAAAAAAGAAAAAAATATACATATATATATGTATATTATCAGTTTCCATTCATCAAATCTATTCACAAGGCTTTAGTCAGTCTGAGAATATAGAAGACACTCATCCAAGGCACCATACAGTGGGACTGAACATGAAACCACACAGCTAGGAGGAAACTTCTTAACTACATGGCCATAACGGTACCTTGAGAGAAGGAGACAGAGAGATAGATAGATACAGAGAGTGTGAGAGTGAGAGGAAGGGAGATAGATAGACTCTGTGTGTGTGAGAGAGAGATAGATGGATATACATATATATAGAGAGAGAGGGTGGAAAGAGAGAGAGGGAGAGAGAAGGAGAGAGAAAAGGGGAGAGTGGGAGAGAGAGTGGGAGAGAGAGAGGGAGTGAAAGAGAAAGTGAGAGAGGATAAACAAACGTAAACAAAAAAGGGTAGGGTGTGATGAAATCTCTGTAGTTGTTTTCTGACATTAAATATAATTCCTCATTCAGAGATTGTTCTTAATTGCGTCTACTTCTTAACATTATAAAAGTCACCTTTCCCCTCTCAGAGGAATTCAGCTTGATATGCTCATTATGCATATAGCATATCAAAATCAAAAGTGGTATTCAGACATGAGCTTAAGAGGAAAGTATTTGTCATAATTTGATATTAAACAGTAATTATCATTGCAATTATATCTTTGTTTGATAATTAAATTAATGTAAAAGTATCTGATTTAAAGACAATCAGTTGGTTACACTCGGTGAAGAAATTTCATCATTTTCTAAACACATTAGTCAATACTGTAAAGATAAGTTACTTGACACCATACAAACCTGTTACTCCTTTCACTATAAATTCTCAGAAGTAACAAAGCCCTTGTGATAATTATAACTGAAGATTATTATTGATAATCTGTACTGGCAGCTCACTGTAGATTAGATAGGTTAGGAGATTTTGATAGTGAAAAAGGTGTGGATCTTATGGAATTTAGAAAATCTGTATTCGATGGGAAATAGTTTCAAATGGAAGAAATGTCAGTGAATTCTTCTTTCAGAATAAAGAAATTCCTGGACTGATGGTTGTGGAAATGAGGAAAAGGAACATAAGAAAGAATAGTAGAGTATGTGAAACAGTGCCAAATGTGAAAGAGATATGCTTGACAATTTCAAAATCTGAAAGTCTATCAGAAAAACAGTTGACATGATGAGTCTGTAACAGTTGGGAAGAAAGAAACAGTTGTAAATATTTGGGAATTTACTTGGCCTCTGAAGATGGGACCAAACCGACTATGCGTAGACTAACCGTCAATCAGTGATGAGTGACCCTACAGGTAAAAACTGGCACTCCATCAGTTACAATGACAAGGGTCCCAAATGATCTGATCAACGGAACATCCTGTTCATGAAATTAATATGCAAATGGCTAAGCACTCCACAAACACGTGTACTCTTAACATAGTTCTAAAGGGGGAGATTCAATGTGACAAGGCTGGCCCTTTGAAATACGGGTACTACTCATTTTTGCCAGCTGAGTGGACTGGAGCAACAACGAATAAAGTGTCTTCCTCAAGGACACAACATGTCACCAGGAATTGAACCCTTTACCATACAATCATGATTTGAATACCCTAACCTCTAAGCCGTGTGCCTTCTTGACCCTATAATACACAAAATGTAAATCTCTCAGAGTCTCACTGAAGCCAGATCTAAAGTCAATTTGTTCTATGAAGAATTAGATGACTTGGCAAAGTGCACACTGCATAGCCACTCAACAAGTTTGCTGCTTCATCTGCTGAAGACAGCTTTATTGCAGCACTGCATCAATGAAAAAAAGTTGCAACAGACCGTTAAGATAGGCATCAAATAACAATTTTTAATAACAACAATAATAATCATAACGTAGAATGAAATAACAAAAGAATGATTACATCATTTTATGAATTTTACAATATATTTTAGCTTCAGAATAAAAATAAATATTAAGTTCCTAATTATGATGAGTGATATCAGCTGTGATATCCTATATGCTTCACTATGTTTTGCAAAGTAATAAAACAAGATTAGTTTGAATATAACATCATTAACATTCCTGTTATCTGCCTCATTTGAGTTGATGTCTATTTTTTTTATGGTATGTTTGTTCTACACCAATTTTTCATATTAGTTTGGTATGGTTTTGGTCATTACTCAGTGGCATTATGAAGACCTTATCTTACCAGTCATAATGATGTTCAGTTTTATGTAGATTTGCTTTCACAATGATTTTCTTTCTCAGAATTCCCAAGAGAACCATTACTTTTAGTCTTCAGTAATGTAATTACATAATCAAGTCTTACACATTTTATGCCAGGGCATTTTACATGTTAGCAAGTGTGATCAAGCAGCACTGTTTTATCTATATAAATTTATGGAATATAGTGAAATAAACAGATGATGTAGATGATTGTAGGAACAATGATAGAGTGCTTATATAATATATCTAATTACAAAGCAGAGAACATTTCTTCACAACAACAATAAACTCATACGTTTTTAGTTACCAGCTGCAACCTGTATGAACTGTGTTACATTCTCACAGTATTAACTTAATGTTACAGAAAATATTGACATCAAATCAGATATAGTGTGACAGTCAATGAACCTTTCAGAGTTATACGATATACAAGAAAAATGCTGTTCTTGGTTTTTCATTGCAACAACTGATTAAACAAAAAAAAAAAAAACACTGGTGATAAAATGTCAACCCTTTCCAAATAAATTGTATCCCCTCACACTACATTCACTGATAACTAGCATCTTCTCTACTTTAAGACTACAGGTCTGAGAATCTGAGGACTTTTAACAGTTGTTGTAGCAATAAAATGATAACCATAGTTAAATCATCATCATCCTCCTCATCAACACCACCACCACTGCTGCTGCCACCACCACCACATTCATTTTTATCACTGGATATTTAAAGGCTATGTTATCGTTGACTCAATTCCTGGAATTGGAAGTTTTTATAATGGCTGTCTTAAAACTCCATATATTATCTAAGATAAACTGACTACATAAGACTTTGATTTTCTATGATTTTCACTTTCTATGGCTGTTTGATAGGTCTAATATTCCTGAAAGTAGCATGATGGTAAATAGTGTCTCAAAAGGGTTAAGGAAATATTGGTTCAAAGAAACAAAACATAAAATAACAAGTGGTTCTGGTTAACATCAACTGTAATATCGAATTTAGCTTGTCGGTTTTGGATGATTCCAGTAGCTTTGGAAACCTAGAATATCCTGGTATCAAATTCTTGAGCACAAGTCCAAGAGGATTCCAATAATAGTTCAGCTTCTATCTGCCCACACATAGAAAATGTATTAATATCTACAACATGAGATTTCTAGAATGGAACGGAATCCACTGATTCAACAATTCATCAGTCATTTCACTGCGTCTTTTAAGTTATCTTTGTATTCTTTCTTTTCGATATATATATAACAAACAAACAAACAAATAAATCCATTTGCAGAAGAAATAAGAATAAGTATTCTACGAATAGGTGGGGAAGATTTGAGTAATAAATATTCCATTCAATGACAATAACTAAATATAGATGGATGCCAGATTTTGGTGAAGATCAGTTGCTGCAATGTTATTGGATGAAGGCCATGTAATGTAGTTTTGATTGAAAAGCCGTGTTGCATTTCAAGCAAAAGAAAAAAAAAAAAGGTGCTCCTGCCCTGTTTCACCAAATATCAGTGACCTGCATGACATTTGGAATTACTTTTGCATGTATTCTTCATTTGCATCGATTCCTCCTATGTAATGTATATCTTCTCTATGAAAATCATTAAGTTCTCTTGCCAACAATGAAAAAAATCTACTATTGTTTGGACAGTAGGTACAGATAGTGGCTGATAACCTAAATTATTCAAATTTACAAATAGTTTGTTCAATGCAGAAGAAATATTTGGTAATTTAGATATCACAATCTTCAGATCAGTTGTAACCCTAAACTTTTAACATCTCAAATTTATCTTATCTAGACTCTAATATATCTTGGAGTAGAATTCCATTATCTAGATTGAGAATCTTTGTCTTTATTAGTTTTGTTTAGTTTGGACTGTGCCATGGAATTAGAACAAAGAGGAATTTGTAGTTCATCATCATTATCGTTTAACATCCGCTTTCCATGCTAGCATGGGTTGGATGATTTGACTGAGGACTGGTGAACCAGATGGCTGTACCAGACTCCAATCTGATCTGGCAGGGTTTCTACAGCTGGATGCCCTTCCTAACGTCAACCACTCTGAGAGTGTAGTCGGCACTTTTATGTGCCACCGGCACGAGAGACAGTCTGGCGGTACTGGCAACGGCCACGCTCAAATGGTGTTTTTTACATGCCACCTGCACAGGAGTCAGTCCAGCAGCACTGGCAACAACCTCGCTCGAATGTTTGTTCAGATATATTTATATTCACTTCAGTTTGGTTTCAAACTCAAATACATTAATTATGTTGAATGACTAGAGACAACGTAGAGCAGTGAGAATCTGCCTCTATTTTGTCTTACAAGGCAACACTTCTAGTGCTGGTATTACAATACAACACACTCACAACACTCTGTAAAGTGGCTGATGAAATAGCACTGACATTGTAAGGTTGAGAGGATCCCTTGGTTTTTTTGTCTTGCTAGGTTCATGTTAACCTCACTAATGCTAAGATGTGAGAATATGCACCCAGTACACTCTGCAAGGTTGTTAATGTTAGGAAGGACATCCAGCTGTAAAAAAACAAAAGCATGTGCAAATGAAAAGGACAAGCAAAGCATGGTTTCTGGGTCGTACCAAGGAGGGCAATAATTCTGAGCAAGAATTGACCCAAACCATAACAATATATCTGACTCTTGCCAGCATGGGAAGCTGACATAAATGTTGTTGTTATCAATGATTATGAGGATGATGATCAGAGATAGATGGTCTTGGTCTTTGTTAATACAGTATCATTGGTTAGAATCAGGTCAAACCTGTAATGACTAAAGACTAAATGATAATGACTAAAGACTAAAAACCCTCTATCAAGGACAATAGCATTTTTTCCATGTCAACATGCATAGAATTACATTATCTAATGTATCCCTTTTTATTTGAAATGGTAGGGCGTGATTTGGTGGAGATTTAGTTGCTATTTCTAGTAGGTTGAGCAACTCTTAGAAACCCTATTAATGGACATAGTGCAAAAGAAGAAATTTAAGTGCTGGTGATGTGCAAAAGGCACCCAATGCACTTTGTGGAGTGGTTGGCATTAGGAAAGGCATCCAGCCATAGAAACGAAGCCAAAACAGATATTGGAGCCTGGTGCAGCTCTCTAGTTTACCAACTTCAGTGAAACCATTAAACCCATGCAACTATGGGAAAAGGACATTAAATGATGATGATGATGAAATGACTGAGGTTTTAGATATTTAACTTCATGAAGCATGGATTATGGCAAAATTGGGGACCATTACAGCCACTACTCTGCAAGTCTCATTGATTCATAGTTGCAGTTTCTTTGTCCCATTCTTTCAATAAGATGTACATTATGCCTTCTCGTTTCTTCTTTTCTAAAAATTGGAGGCATCATACACATGTAAAAATCATTATTGATTTTATGTTATTACATTATAAAATAATACATAAATAGATTACTTTGTTGTGTTTCAATTATCTCATATATCAAAGCTTAGATGTGTTTTTGTTAACTTGCCTGTGGCCAATTTTCAACTGCAATAACTGCAGATAAATTTCCTCCTCTCTTCCCCCCCCCCCCATGGAAGACATGTAGAGATAATAGAAAATAAAATAACTATTCAAATATCATATTTAATTTCACTGCACGGCCCCCATTAGAAATTACTACAGTTTGACTACGACAATTGCAAACTTCTACAAGTAATTTACAATTCTTTATCTGAGTCTCTTTATGCGGTTCTACACTGATATTTAAGTAATTTATAATAAAAATAATAACAGTAATAATGATGATGATGATGATGATAATGGTGATGGTAGTGATGATGATAATGATGATGATGATGAGGAGGAGGAGGATGATGATGGTGGTGATGGTGATGATGACTGGCCAACTTCAAAATAGGATATTTAAATAAAATAAAATCTTCTTACGAGAAATTAAACTATATTCTGATAGTTTTGGCCAATAAAATCTGGCAATTTGTAATTATCAAAACTAACTCTATTCATTAATAACGACATCAGTTATTCCATTTCTTTGTTAAATCCAAAAGGATTGCAGTGATAAAAGCTGGCACTTCAAAGATAAAGATATTAATTCAAAATTATTCAGTAATATTGCCATTTCATAGAAATTAGTTTTCAGCAGAGAAGCTTTGATTTGGAAAAGTAATGAAATAATGAGAAATGCTAATGTAAATTAGACAAAATGGCAGCAAAATCATATTCCAACTAGGCATCAAGTTAGCCAGAACAAATACTAGGTGGTCTTTAATGGTTTTAGAATTAAAGACAAGGTATAAGTTGTTGGAAATTTATTCTTATTAAAGAGAAGAGATAATGCTTAATGACATAAAGAACGGAGATAGATAGATAGGTAGATAGATAGATAGATAGATAAATGGATGCGAAAGCTTCTCTATATTATACAGAAACCTACTGCATAAGAATCAGTTGTAATACTTCTTCATGTAACCAAAGAATTACCAGGATTTATATAGTTGTTAATGTTTTTTTTTTCTTTAAGAAGTTCACTTCTGTTCGGTAGCTTCATTAGCAACAATTGATAATTAGAGAGATGTTCTACTAAAATACATGCTGTAGAAGTTTCTGGAATTTATATCTAATTTATACCAAAATCTGGTTCTTTTGAAGATCTGCTGCTATTTTATGCCATTGTTGAGAGCAGTTTTTGTGTGGTGGATGACAGTGATTAATGTGAGAAAACCACTTACAGTGCTATTCAATGGCTGTTTCTAAGTAGTTAACAAAATATATGTCAGTTCAGAGATAAATAGATATCAGCCAATGAATAAATGTAAATCCTTTCCCATACTTATTCAATTAATGGCTAGCTTTCTTTGATGGAAATTTTATAAAGAGAAGTTTTCCTCTAATAAATTACCTTTGGCATACACATTGCTTCAGTGGGTATGAACCAATTCAATTCTCTAGTGGTGCTTGCTGGTTATTAATTAGAAATGCTAAATGTGTGTCCAAAATTGAGCTTGGTTACTTGCAGAATAACTTTGTGTTTCAGCTCACAGCTAAACAGAGAATATTAGGTTATCTATCAGAAAGTACATCTGTCGTGGCCAATGAACAAAGGGAGTCAATCAACCAAGAAGTCTATCAATTTGGCTACAAATATTTTATAACAGGAAATTATTGTGGATGTCAGCAGAGCCAATAAAGCCTTATTTCTTTTTCTAAATATCTCTTAAACCTCTACCTTACTCTTTCCTTTGTCTCTCTCTACCGGAACTTTGCTGATCTAGCACTACACTATCCTCTCTGTATCATCCTTTCTTCCATCAGTTAGCTGAATATATATATATATATATATATATATATATATATATATATACATACACATACACACATACATATATACATATGTACATATACGTCCTGTACCCAGATATGCATCTATATATACATGTAGATGTAGGTATGTACATACATGTACGTATATATGCATATACTCATTTATTACTTGTATTATATATATATATATATATATATATATATATATATATATATATATATATATATATACACACACATACATACATATACACAGGCTGACTAATGACTTCTGTGTGAAATTTGGGTGGAAACAATAAGTTACCCACAGTGTGTATGTATTTGTTTACAGGTATATGTTTGAATGTGTATTTCTTATTCCTCACATTTTGACATGTGCTCACTAATTGTAAACAAAGCATCTCTGTGCATACAAACACTGCTGTTTGCTTGCAATTCTCCCTAAAGCATGTCTAGGCTATTTGTTGTTCTATAGACTAGAAGTATTAGCTAGCATAGAAACAGACGATGGCTGGTGACAGGAAATGCATCAAACCATAGAAAATTCTGACTCAATAAAGTCTAACCTGATAAATGAGAGCATGGAAAACTAAACTTAAAATAATGATGATGATGATTTCATATATATATATATATATATATATATACATAGGGGGAGAATTCACAAAACAAAACAAAGGATGAAGACAGGTGGTGTAGACAACAAACAGATGTATGGGGAAGGTTTAAGAGGAACACACAAGTTGTTTAAGGAAAATAAGACAAGGTAGAACATGCTAAAATAGTTTTATTATGAAGAACATTTTAGTGTCGGTTTCAGTCTTTGCGACTTTTTCGATTTAGGGTAAAGTATGAAAAACAATTAAATTGTGGAAAAATTAACTGAAATGTTTTTTTTTTAAATTGTTCCATAGTTTTCAAATGTAAAGGACATTTTCCTTTTTTCTGTCTGTCTCTCTTTTTTTACTCTTGTGGATTCTCATAGTTAGCAGCGGCTAGTTTGATATGAATTCTTGTCTCTGATTGTTTAAGCAGCAGTAGTAGTAGAGAAAGGAGGCTGCAGTGGAGAGGAAGAAGAAGAAGAAGAAGAAGAAGAAGAAGAAGAAGAAGAAGAAGAAGAAAAATGTAGGTGTGGTATGACAGTAGCAGGATGTTGGTGGAATCCTCTCAAATGGTCAAGTGACCTAAAAGTGACCTGTTATGGTTGTAATAGTAGTGATGTAGTGCTAGATCAATACGAAGAAAAGGAGTAGGTAAAAATCCCATGTAGCATACTAAGTATGATCTGTGGATGCATAGTTTAATGTAATCAAAGGCATGATGACAGTGAATAAAGAATTTGCCTCTGGCAGGCATACAGCAATAGACAGTTCACAAAAGGGGTGAGAAAATGGAAAATATACTCCTTGTAATGTTCAGAAATCTCTATAGAAGTAACAGATAGGTTCTGTAGGAGACCTTCTCAGCTGTGAAAGAGAGTTCTGAAGCTTTGTAGAATAAGAATAGGATGGAAAAAGTTTAGGGAACGGTTGCCTCTGCTGACAACAATGGAATTCTGTCACAAAGCAATGGGTAGATCGTCTGATGCTTGTGCACAAACTGCGATGCTGCCTTGTGATGAGACATGGGCACTGAATACAGAAGGTGAGTAAATGTTAGCATGAAACAAAGTGAGCATGATTGACTGGATGTGTAATGTTAGTGTGTAATGTTAGCCTGGCTGACATGGTTGAGATGAACTGAGAAAGAAAAAAACGGTAAAATAGGTATAAATGAATATGTAGTGTGTAAGAAAGAAGCCTACGGTGGCATGGAACAAGTAATGCATATAGATGATAATAGAGGAATGAATAAGAGCCAGGAGATTCGTGCGGAAGTAACCAGTGGAGCAGGAAGACCAAGGAAGACATGGGTAAGATATAGTGTAAGCTAATTTCAGGAAGTTGAATCTCACAAAAGAGATGACAAAAGAAATGCAACAAGTGACAGAATGTCATGTTGAAGATGACCCTTCCAGCCATTGCAAGCATTGAATAATATGGAAGAATGGGCATAAAAAAGATAAGGATGCTACTGCTCTCTCTCTCTCTCTCTCTCTCTCTCTCTCTCTCACGCAGACACACACACACATACACAACTTATCTCATTTATTTCTTCTCTCATTTCTTTTTTTTTTTTGGTTTGGTTTTCTTCCTCTTCATCACTTCCTCTGCACTCTTTTTGCCTCTGCGTAGTGAACTATCGTTGTGTGTATCTGTGCATATTCATTTGCATATACATGTGCATTTCAGAATAGGTAGATACAATTCTGTGTGTGTGTGGGGGGGAAGCAAGAGAGAGAGAAAGAGCTCATCTAAGTGTGAAAGTTTGTTTGCACCTTTGTGTTAGTTTTTCCTTAACACACACACACACACACACTCACAAACACCCCCACCCCACCCACACAACTATAATTCTCTACCACACCCCCTTTATACCCAACTACCAATTTTTCTGTCTCTTCAGCAAGCCAATATCTCAAATATCAGGGATTAATCAAAGAAGAACCAATAAGTTACCCCCCTCCCATACCACCTTCACCACCCACCTCCACCTCCTTCAACACTGAACTGATCAACTGTATACTTAGTTTCTACTACAACGTACTATATGGACAGGAATCACAAACTAATCATATATTCTGATGATAAAAGATAAACAATCTTTATTTTATTATTTTATATATATATATATATATATATATATATATATCTTTTCTATTTGCATGAGCATTCACTAAACTATGAGATCCCAGAGTTGCCTGATAGTTTATATTTGTTTCTTGAGAGGGAGAAAAATACGTTAGATGTAGCGAAGAGATTTCCATATTAATTAAACAAGAAGCTATTTCTTGCAGTGTCTGTTTGGAATAAGATTATTTGAGTTACTAATTCAGCCATGATAGTATTCCTTATCACAGCAGGAATTGAACACATAATGTATAAATTATAAAAGCAAGAGTGATCTAATAAAAACTCTGAAGTGTTAATTAGTGTCACTTGGTTGATTTTATACTAAGCTAGGTACAGCTGCTATGTAAACAAATAGAAGCAAAGGTGTAGAAGTGTTACTATTAGTCTGTAGTAGTTGCTGAGATCTTAGGCTTACATTAAAGTTATTCTGTTCTACTCTAGATAAATTCTAAGCAACCACATATTTCTTCAGAACTTTAATCAAATGTATTCATATAAAATATTTCTCTGCATAAAGTGCATTGTATGTATCAGGTCATCCCATAAGTTCTGTCCGATTTTACCTTTTTTAAAATTGAATGAAATTTTATAGTACTTTAGAATGTCTAATGGAATTAAAAATTATTTTTGTGCATTTGTGTACATTTAAACTAATTAAATATTATTTTACAGAGTAATAGAATTAAAATTTCTTTGATTAAAAACCCTTTCTAACATGGAAGTATCCAAAGAGCATTTGAGGCACATGTACTTTATGAGTACAAAAGAGGAAACTCTGCAGCTGAAGTGACTCGAAACATACACTCAGTTTATGAGAAAGAACTTGCAGAAGATGGTTTGCAAAATTCAGAAGTGGAAATTACAGCCTTGAAGATGAAGATAGAACAGGACGTCTAGTTGAGTTTGATAAGCTCCTTGAGGCATTACTTGAAGAAAATCCTGCATTATCA
This sequence comes from Octopus bimaculoides, assembly GCF_046866305.1. Lineage (NCBI taxonomy): Eukaryota > Metazoa > Mollusca > Cephalopoda > Octopoda > Octopodidae > Octopus > Octopus bimaculoides. Next base: position 34,246,041 of record NC_142937.1, read on the forward strand.
GTTGAAGAATTGGCAATAAAGTTTAGTTCAAATCATACAACTGTTCATCGTCATCTTCAACAACTTGGAAAGGTTCCTAAACTTGAAAAATGAGTGCCTCACGATTTGTCCGAAGGCAACTGCAAATCCCAAGTTGACATCTGCTCTTCTCTCTATTCTCACAAACTCATTTCACCCTTTTTGGTTAGGCTTGTTACTGGTGAGGAAAAATGGATCTTCTATCAAAATGTTAAATGTCGTAAACAGGGGCTTGGTAAAAGGGAAAAAGCTCAACCACGACCAAGAAGGGAGCTTCATGGGAAAAAGGCTCTTCTCTCCATCTGGTGAGATTGCAAAGGAGTAATTCACTTTGAATTGTTACCACTTAATGCAACAATCAATGCTCAAGTCTACTGTCGGCATTTAGAGTGTTTGAACCAAGCTTTGAAGAAAAAAGGACCTGCCTTACTGATTTCAAAAAGGAGTGATGTTTCATCAGGACAATGCGAGGCCCTACACTGCAAAGATCACATCACAGAAGATCGAAGAGCTTGGTTGGGAAAAAATTCCTCATCCACCTTACTCTTCCAACCTTGCTCCTTCAGGCTACCATTTGTTTCGTAGTTTACAGAATCATTTGAGGGATATAACTTTCACAAGCCAGGAGAAGGTCGAAACTGACATTTCAGAATTCTTTGCTTTGAAACCAAAAGAGTTTTACATTGATGGGATTAAAAAGCTTGTAAATAGAAGGAAAGAAGTCAAAGATAATCAAGGAAAGAACATCAATGATTAAATTTCAATTAAATATAACATTTGATCACTTGTTTTCTTTATTTAAAACTCGGATGGAACTTATGGGATGGCCTGATATGTGTGTATGTATGTATGTATATATGTATGTATGTATGTATGCATGTGTGTCTGTGTTTGTCTCTGCTCACCACCACTTGACAACCAATGTTGGTGTATTTACATTCCTGTAACTTAGCAGTTTGGCAAAAGAGAATGCTAGAATAAGTACCAGGCTTTAGAGTAAAATATGTACTGAGGTCGATTTGTTCAACTAAAATCCTTCAAAATGGTATTGTTGCATGGCTACACTCTAATGACTTTAAACAAGTAAAAGATAAAGCCTAGACGCTTATTTCTTTAAATATCTTATATATGTCTTCATTTAATAAAATTGTAATATCTGACAAGGAAGACTGATCAATAACAATGGAACACATCATCAGATGAAATTTCTCTAGTAACAAGCAGAACAACAACACTGATAGGAAAAATAGACAATATATTGAATTCCATGACATCACATTTATCCAGCATTTAATTCACAATTCATACACAAGTTTTGTTTTCATATTTTGGTTGAAATATGCTACGTTTGTGTCAATTAATTGTGAAAGTAATGAAAAATTTAGTAAAATGACTTTGTTGTTTTTCAAGTTGCTGTTTAGAACATAAGCTGTCCATCAATGTTGACTATGGTGTTGTTCTCTAGGAGTCTTATCTTACATTTTGTGAGTTGATAGATGTGAAAATAGTCCAATCCTGTAATGGCATGTCCTTGAAGACAGATGACAAGGGAAATTGCCCATTATGTTGTTGGTGAGTCTGAGATGATGTTGACATCTCTTTTCTTTAAGTTTCTCATGTCAGATTAGTTCAAAATGTGTTTGATGGAAGGCTTTAATTTAGATATTCTAAAACAAGAAATTTGTATCATAGAACCAAAGGCAGTCCTGGGCAGGTTGGTATCAAAAGGGTTACCAAACCCAATCACATTTATGTTATTAATCAGTGTTTCAAATTCTAAGTTCAATGCCATCAACTGAAGCCTTTAGCATTCAGATTACTCTGTCAAATGTTAAATCTTATTTATTCACATCATTTTTAATTAACTCTGAGTGCTTTTTATGTGGCCTGTGCCGGTGCCATGTAAAAAGCATTCAGTTAACCCATGCCAAAGCAGACGCAGAAGTCTGGTGCAATCTTCTGCCCGACCAGCTCCTGTCAAACCATTCATATCATTATGTGTTGGACTGTTAATTCATTTCAGCACAGTCGTTGTATTTGGCTCCTGAACTAGACCAACTTTGTTAGAAACTGTCACTTGCTTGGTACCATTTGTATTATGGGGAGTTAGGAAAAGGTTTCAGTCATAACTAATTTCTCCAGAAATATATAAATGTTCAAGTTTCACAAAAATCCTGTTTTTCAAACTGATGAAAACAAAACAAAACAAAAACAAACGCACCCTTTACTAATAAAAATGCCACCAGGTGGTTAAGTATCTTCTACCGTCTATTACAGTTTTAAATGTCTATAAAATAGTTAAGAACAATTATAACAGGTAGTTATAATAGTTAAGAACAATTATAACAGGTGGTAACTGCCTAGGAAGAGATTCTTCAGGCTGAAAGAGTCTTTACATAAACATGGTGTTAATATTTACTAATTCTCAAGTGTTTACAGTTTTGAACACTTTGAAGCCAATAAATGGTAACAGAGAAAAGTTTACAACTTCCAATATTGTCTACTATATTTGACAACAACCAACAACTTTCGGCTGATCTCGGCAATAAAATCCAGAAAGTACCTCAAGAATTAGTTACTCATGTTAGCAGAGTAATAAATAAATAATAAATAAAAACAGTGAATACAATTTAGCTAGCAGCAGAAACATCATTTCTTTTTTTTTTCCCTTCTTTAGATGTTTGTAGAAAGTAACACATCATTGCCGTGAAATGAATAGTGTATTCTAGAATTGAATCTACAAAATCAACAGTTATCGCTTGAGTTCTGTGAGAATACTGATACAACTTTGTCTTGAAACAAGAATTTACAGAATCACACAAAAGCAGCCAGGGAATAACACTGTCAAATATTTGATACATTAGCAAACAGAAAATTAAAAGGGATAAAATATATATCCATCATGAATTTAGGTTTTGTGGAGAAAATTTAAAAAAAAGAACATGTTTTCAATGTAATAAAATCAAACAACATAATAATCTTAAAGGTTTAATTATTCAAGGCAATGTTTACAATATAGAAAATGTCAAACAGTTAGCAAGAAATATTCCATTAAAGAGAAATTGGTTAGCTAAAAGGAAAAAAATCACAACAACTACATAGTATCATGTCTATTGCATATATATATATATATATATATATATATATATATATATGCACAGCAGTAGAGGGATTTGTTAAGATCAAAGAACTATTTCATGGACAAATTATTCCAACATAGCTCAGCATTCCACATAAAATATTAAAGAAAAAAATTTTAAAAATCGGTTCAAAGATTGAATCCATGATGGTATTTCTCAAAGCAATCTCAGAAAAGCCATTGAAAAGATGTGAAAACATATATGTATATGTTTATGTATGTATGTATGTATGAATATATATATATATATATATATATATATATATATATACACACACACATATATATAAATACATACATGCATACACACACACACATATATATACTTCTATACTCATATTCAAAATGTTTACATATATGTATGAACATAAGAAAATATTGATATCACAAAAAATATTATATAAATATGTATACAATAAAAAACTTAATCTGACCTTGACATAAAAAATATACATCGATATGTATATACATGTGAATATATATTCAATATATTATTTATTATTTAATTGAATGCCATGCATCCATTTCCAAGTAAGTATATATATATATATATATATATATATATATATATGAAATATAATGGGTCTTGAATGGCACAACAATGCAGAGTGGCCTCCGATTTTAACACGTTTCTCTGATTGCTTGATTAACTCTTTAGCGGTTGCAAACATGGCCTTGCCCAGGAGTAGAGATAGGAGAGTATTGTAGTTGGCTTCCAGCATTGTGTATTGTTTGTGAAATATAATGTTTCTTGAATGGTACAACAATGCAGAGTAGACTCCGATTTTAGCACGTTTCTCCTAAATATATGCCTGGGCCAGGCTGAGTTCACAATCGCTAGGGAGTTAATCAAGCTATCCAAGAAACAGGCTAAATTTGGAGTCCACTCTGCATTGTTGTGCCATTCAAGACATTATATTTCACAAACAATACACAATGCTTCAAGCGAACTACAATACTCTCCTATATACATACATACATATATATATATATATATATATATATATATATATATATATATATATATATATATATATATATATATATATATATATAGTAATAATATTAGCGAATAAAAATTTATTCCAACCTTACAGGCAAAAATCGGTATAATATTATACCGGGTTTCCTAATATATAATATATCTGTATATAACTAATTTAGAGATGAACCACCACTCTACAACTCAGAACCCGTCCAAATCCATGCTAAAAAATCTACCTAAAATAAAAAGTTTCCTGAGGATTAAAAATACTAAAATACTTAAACTTGCAAATTAACGCAGAGTAATAACTATACACATACGAAAATTCTATATTACGTAAATAATGCTATGAAAATTAATACTGAAAAGTCACGTGATAAACATAGCGTCCATTATCAGAGGTAAATACGTGTTATAATTACTAAAATAACAACGAAAATATCGAAAAAGAAAATCTACCTAAAATAAAGAGTTTATTGAAGATTGATAATACTAAAATACTTAAAATTCTCAGATTTACGCAGAATAATAACTATACCAAATACGAAAGTTATATATTACTTAAATAATGTTATGAAACATTGTAAAAGATGGCTCATATTATCGTTGAATACTTAAAGTAAAGGTAGTTATCTAAACTTATTATATAAGTAATTTAATTTATGTCTGCATTTAATATTACGTTCATCGCGGAAGTTAAATAATTTTTCATTAGCTAATAATATCTCTTTAAATTCGTTAGTACATAATAAGCAGAATTTATTCCCTATCCTATACGATTTAGTCTTGCAAACTATTTCCCATTTTAACTCGTATTCTATTCTTTTTAATTTAAGTTCCTAAATGTATTTACTAAGGCCCGTAGAGTTCATTAAGTTTCTGTTCTTAAAAGAATTCATATGTTGCGCCACTCGGGATTTATTCACCAAATCTCTTGATTTTGTTTTTGGTTTTTATCCTACCAAATTCTGGTGCCTCAAACATTTTAAGTACCACATTTAATCTTTTGATTAAATCTATATTATATATATATATATATATATATATATATATATATATATATACATGCACACATTTAATTTTATAGGAAGAGTCAGCGGTTGCTCAAGAATTTCCATGATTTCACCAGCTCCAATTTCAGTCTTCCTAATTCCCTGATTGTAATCCCATGGATTACAATGTGTGAGGCATGGTTGAGAAAGGCACCAACTGGAGTGGTTGGTGTTAGGAAGGGTATCCAGCTGTGGAAACTCTGCCAGATCAGATTTGAATCTGGTGCAGCTTTCCGGCTTTCCAGCCTTCAGTGAATCTGTCCAACCCATGCCAGCACAGAAAGCGGACTTTAGACAACAACAACAACGTATGTATGTATGTATATATATATACACACACACATATACATATATATATATATATATATATATATATATATATATATATATATGCACATATATATACACACATATATGTATATACATGTGCAAATGAGAGAGGTAAGGATTGAGAGAGTTCAAAAAATTGGTAATTAATTTCCCATGCTTATCATACCTGTTACTTAAGGTATGATAAGGTGTGGAGATGCCTAAATTATCTTTCTAGAGGACCCTTGCTTCACCACTGCAAAGTATTGATCTACTGGCAGAATGTCCATGTATTAGTAAGTGCACATGTATTAACAGTATATAGGGATACTCTATCAAGTTATTAACAGACTATCAGGGTACTGATACTATCCTTGTTTTAAAATACTAGATAATATTAACATATTATCAGGATGTTGATGGGCTAAGAGCGTGTGAATGTAGTGTGTAGATATAGTATTTTCCTGGTATTGCTATATTAACAAGGTGGTTACCTACTATCTAATTGATGACTTGTTTATTCTTCCTCCTTCACATCATACCAATGTATGTGTAATAAAGGCTGCCTTACTCCCAATTTACACACTTAAAAATAAGCACTACAGAAAGGTAAGAATTGCTACAGTGAGTAGTTGGCAATCTGTACACCTGATACATGTTGCATTGATTTGCAGTCCTAAGCTGACATCCTACCTTACTTGCCGAAGTATTCCCCTGAAATTAATATGGAAAAATCACTTATTGATGGATTAATGTGATTAAGAAAAGTTCAGCACTTCATTTCATTTACCACATTTGCATTGTATAAATAAATATTGATTAATTGATTGATATATCCACACACACACAGGCACAGGAAAACACATGCATGCATTCATATTGAGACACAGAAGATATATATATATATATATATATTCTCAGAGAGCTCTTACAGACCAACAGAATGTGGCCAGGAATAGATATTATTGAAAATGGTTTTGTCTAAGTAGAAAGTAGCATTCCAAAGTGGAAATAATGAAGTGGTGTGTGTCTGTGTATGTGTGTGTCTGTGTGAGTACACTTCCTTGTTATAAGAAGACATAGAGATGTGCCATATTCTACTAATAAGTCTAACAATGTCTATTGTGGTTGCAGTCTTGTCTTCAGACATCGCCTGTGTGTAATTTAGAGGTAAAACAGGTACTTCTATTCCTCCAGATCTTTCATCATGTCTCAATTATATCTCAAAAATCAGACTTCCCCTTCAGCTACTGAAAATAGCTCAGGTCTGATTAGTTACTACCCCCTTCACATCATTCACATAAGAACCACACTGGAGTTCTGCCTAACACATATATTGCACAATATTGCTGCTGCTGCCACATACACGTGCATGTACATGCACATGCACACATACACACACAAAACTTATGCAAATACATTGGAGTTCTCACAAATATCGGACAGTGATGTTACTACAAACATACATACAAACATTCAAAAGAAGACCATATCACTGATTAACAATGACTTAATACAATAGAAACCTTTAACTGTTCTTCTCTTATCTTCAGCAACCATTACTGTAATTGCTTCAGTACAAACCTTCACCATTTCTCTCCTTTAGGGAATCAATGGCAGCAGTATCTCAAAGCTATTATTTGCTATTACACAGTTTCAAGTTATAGAAAGGGGTATTTTGAAGCAAAACACAGGACAAGCAGTCTCTCCTATTGGAAAACCTGTCATAGAAAATATTAATGGGTACACTGCCATCTTTCATATGGTGGCTGTATCTAAGATGGAGAAGGAATTATTGATAAAAAAGCCTGTAAGAGCTGAGGATATGTGCTTCTTCAAAGGGTTTATTATAGCACCTGGTGTTGCCATCTGATTCTTTTAATTTAATTTACTAACATTCTTTTAATCTTATGCTACAGTTTAAGCCTCACACCTGTAGAAGATAATTCTGAGTACTTAAGCTGGTAAGTACAGACATCTGTGAGCAGAAGGAATCACACTCCAAGCTCTCCTGTCTGGTCTAGATATAGTAGTGGAAATCCTGCCAATGCACTGGTCAATCTCTATCTCAACTGATTGTTTAGCTTGGTAAATTGAATACTAATACAACTCTAAAGTTATAGAGGCCAATGGAGATAGAAATCAAGAGAGAGAATAAAGGATCAACATCAAGAAGAAGAATCCTAATAAAGGTGAAGAATGCAGTTCTCTTTTATTCTTTCGAGAAATGTTAAAAATTATGAGTAATGATATCAATAAGTTGTGTCATGAAAGGAACAAATGATGTACAACAAACATAAATGAATAATACTCAACAGTTTTGTAAGAGGATAGTTAAAATATACTATGGGTATGCTTGTAGACCAATGATCAATGAAATTACTGAGGTTTAAATGCTCATGCAGCTCGAAGACTGATGCTCTCCCAAAACTCATTACACCTTAAAGTCTCAAATAACTCAAATCCTCAGGTACATCAAATGTTCATGCATTTCGGAAACTGATGCAATGTTTTTACTCATGCAACATAAAGATCAATGAAGTTCTATGACTCATTAGTCTTGAAGAATAATGTAGCTCAAGGAATCATGCAGCTCAAAGGTTAAGGTTAAGACAAAGGACTCAAGAGAAATTCTACTTAGAAGATGGAACATTACAGAATCTCACATGAGCCTAGATGCACTTATACAACTATGATCCACAGTTGTATCTACACATGGATTAGTGGTTAGGGCATTCGGCTCATGATCGTAAAGTCGTTCAATTACCGGCGACACATTATGTCCTTAAGCAAGACACTTTATTTCACATTGCTCCAGTCCACTCAGCTGGCAAAAACAAGTAATACCCGTATTTCAAAGGGCCAGCCTTGTCACACTCTGTATTATGCTGAATCTCCTTGACAACTATGTTAGGGATACACATGTCTGTGGATTGCTCAGTCACTTGCACGTTAATTTCACGAGCAAGCTGTTCCGTTGATCGTATCAGCTGGAACCCTCGTCGTTGTAACTCACAGAGTGCTTCTTTATCTACGAGTAAAAAGTACACAGCTCTTTGAGCTTCGTTAATTGATTGGAAGTGTGTAAGTGACAGAAGTGCATCACCCACATACTGAAATTCACTAATTAAATTTTCTTAAAAGTATCACTTCTGATATAGAAAGTATATGTGATTATGGATGTTCACACATATACATGTGGGTGTGAGTGCATTCTTCGAGAATTCCTGGTTCCAACAGAACCATGGATTCTAGTTTTCCAATCCTGCACAGCTTGAAAATCCAGAATCCATGTATGTGTCTCAGATCACAAAGATTGTAAAATGCTTGGCATTAATTCATTAGAATTTGTTTTAACATCTGCAGACAATTGCATGGTTTTCACCACAACAATTTGAAACTGGAATTTAATTTGCATAATTACTTAAAAGTTGTTACAATGTATCAACATGACATATCTTTATGACACAAACATCAAGTTCTGCAGTTGGTATGTGGTTTTGTTGTAGTTGTTGTTGTTGAGTGACTTCAATCAATCATTTGTTCAATGACCCCAGTCAGTCATTATAAAAACAAAACGAAATTCATTTTTGAGAGTAAAAGCAATTTTGTTTTGAAAATTGTTTTCATGGTAGTTTAAATAAGGTGCCATCATTTTATTGTTTGGCCATCACTGTAGATGGCATTGTTGTTCATCATTTATACTGATGGCATTTCAGTGTTT
>NC_142937.1:34257767-34265267 GCF_046866305.1 Octopus bimaculoides
GCCCATCCCACTCATCATTTCAGGGCCAATAAAATAAGTGCCATTTGAATACTGCGGTCAGTATTTCAAGATGAAATGAAGATATGTAGAAAGAAAAAATAATAAAAGCAACAATTAAAAGAAATAGAATACAAAAAAAAAAAATCAAAATATAGAGTGAGTAATCATTCTCACATCGACTATGCTCTTTTCAATATGTGTGACGTACCACTGAGGTTGACTTTGCCTTCTATCCTTTCGGGGTTGATTAAATAAGCACTAGTTACATGCTGGGGTCAATGTAATCGAATTAATGCTTTTGTCTGTCCTTGTTTGACCCCTCTATGTTTAGCCCCTTATGGGCAATAAAGAAATAAATATGTGTGACATAACAGTTGAAACAATCTTTCACACTTCTTGCAGGGATGGTAAACCAGGGAGTTTACCTCCTCGCCTTTCTTCATAATTAGCACTACACACTTATTTACCTAAACTGCATTTCAGTATCTTTACTGAGTACTCTCACAGCTTGTATCAAAGAGTCTAGGCCTGTCTCATTTTTTTCTTTTTCTTTTTGTATTCAGCTTGAGGTTATTCATATAAGGTAGGTCATTTATTCTTATCTTAGATTTGGTAAATCCATAGCCAAACCTGAATTTTCTTAGTATACTTGTCAGGGGAACTAGTGCAATGACGAAAAGTAATGGAGAGAGTAAGTCCCCTGCAAAATGCCCCTGTGTATCTTATTATTACTCAATTTGACTCAGATTTGTTTTTATTCTTAGTAGGATTTATGTGGGTAGCTTTCACTAATCTTTCATGTGCTTAAAACCCTTCTCATAATCTTCCCTGCTTCTAAGATGCAAACTTTATGTAGAAGCTCTGCAGGACATTCTATCCCAATTTCCTTCAACCATTTGTCTATGGTTGAATATTAATATTATTATAATTATTACAATTATTATTATTATTATTATTTAAGGTAGCAAGCTTGCAGAATTATTAGAATGTCGGGTGAAATGTTTAGCGGCATCTCATCTGTCCTTAAATTCTGAGTTCAAATTCTGCTGAGGTCGACTTTACCTTTCATTCTTTCGGAGTTGATAAATTAATTAGCAATAGAATACCGGGGTCGATGTGATCGATTTAACCCCTCCCCCAAAATTTCAGGCCTTGTGCTTATTGTAGAAAAGATTATTATCATTATTAATTTCTAAAGATTGACTTAAGTCTTCACAAAGGTAAATAAATAGTAAGAAGAGTGTGATGTAATTTGTAATAGGAACGCAGGATTTCCTCATTTATATTTTGAATTTCTGTGTTTCTGTGTTCTTTTCATTTTATATTTTGAACCTGAAGAAGACAGATGATCTGTTTGAACTGTTAAATAAACAATCTCTGTTACAAATTGCATCAAGTACTTCTTTTTGTTCACCACTACCACCATCATCAACATCATCATCATTATATATCACTCTCACCTACTTCTCTCCATTCCATAGCCAAGTCACCTAGTTATGTCTCAACTAAAATGATCCTCACTCCTCTATCAGATGTCCATATAAATGTGACACACTTGGCATCTACTTCCCTCACACTACTACTATCTCAATACTTTGTGCTGAAGCTCAGTTCATTAAGAATTAAATAACTGATTATTTTTTCAAGAATGGATGATACAGACAAAGAAATATTTCATATCGTATCAGCAAACTTGAATAGTTCTGTCATGTCTTTATAAGAAGTTCTATCATTTATGCAGCAGTCACATTTGAGCTGACTTTCAAGTGATGGAGCTATTTATAATACCTGTAATTTGTGGAATGCTTTAGGTGCTTATCCAAAACATCATCTGTTTCATGATCGTCTAAGGAACATTGGAAATATATTCTATTGATGTTTTCTGACACTCTCCTATAACCAGAGTATATATATATTTAGGTGCAGGAGTGGCTGTGTGGTAAGTAGCTTGCTTACCAACCACATGGTTCCGGGTTCAGTCCCACTGCGTGGCACCTTGGGCAAGTGTCTTCTACTATAGCCTCGCGCCGATCAAAGCCTTGTGAGTGGATTTGGTAGACGGAAACTGAAAGAAGCCCGTCGTATATATATATATATATATATATATATATATATATATATATATGTTTGTGTGTCTGTGTTTGTCCCCCCACCATCGCTTGACAACCGATGCTGGTGTGTTTACGTCCCCGTAACTTAGCGGTTCAGCAAAAAGAGACCGATAGAATAAATACTAGGCTTACAAAGAATAAGTCCTGGTGTCGATTTGATTTGACTAAAGGTGGTGCTCCAGCATGGCCGCAGTCAAATGATTGAAACAAGTAAAAGAGTAAAAGAGTATATATATATGAAATATTTATATTAAATATTTATTCTTATATCTGTGTGTAGAATGAAGATTAATGTAATTCTGAATTTGTTTACATTTAACAACAGTAGATGTTAGAGAAAGGAGACAGCAAATATAAACTTGATGCCTGATTATGAGATTTTCAATAGGTCAATTGAGTCAGAGTAAGTCGAAAGCTGCCAGAAAAACAGGCCTCAGGTACTTATTTTAAGGACTAATATTTTTCTCAAAGAGATTTATTGAAGAACGTTAAGTGTCTTTTTTGATGAGGAAATAAAACACTTAAGTAAACAAAGTATTGCTCCACTGAATATATTAAAAGAAAACTTGGCTGAAAGATAGGACAATGAGAGATGGAGAAAGCAGATAATATAAACAGATTAAGAAGTCTGGTGAAATGGTTTTTGAGAACTCTATGGAAATAGAACACATTAAGACTAACATGCTGTTTACTTCTCAAGAAATGATTTGCTGTGAGCAAGTTCCTTAGTCTTTAAAACGTTAACCTTATAAGGTTTAAGGTGGCTTGTTGATTAAACAATGACACTTTGTATTAGAGAAAATATCATCCCTTCTCGTTATAAGTTCGTTCACCTGTCATCATTAAAGCATTTTATTATCTGAAAGTGATTTTGAGGGTTTTTAATTATATTATTACAAATCTGATTTCTCTCTGAGGCACAAAGTTTTGATTCCTCTCTCCTAACCATCTCTGTGGTCCAAAGTACACTCTGTATTCAAACCTCACTCAAAGAAGATGTTGTCTAAACATATTTTCACTTCTTTTCCTTGGATTTCAGAATTACAAATTCTACTTTCTCTGGCTTAAAATATCCCTTCCTCATTCTTCCTTGTATTTTGGTTCCCTTCATCACTCCCGAAACTCCTCATTAAATTCTATGCCCATTAAACTCTTTGACTATATCTCCTCCTACATTGGGAACATTTCTCTTACCTTTTTCTATTACAAAGTCATCCCACTCATCAATTTAAGTTATTCACCAGAAAGCTTTCACTTGAGAGAAGGTTGGCAAAAGCAATGTTGTTGCTCTGGATATCAACAAGATTTTCCAGTGTCTGGCATGCAAATCTCCTATCAAAACTATTTGCCTACAGGTTCCACTCATATTTCATTTCTAGAATTTCTAGGTAGCTTTCTTGTCACATGTGTTAATGGAGCTCTTTCTTCTCCATTCTCAGACAATACTGGTGTTTCCCAAAGTTTGGTTTTGTTCTTCCTCACCTTCTTCTTCCTATAATATACCTCAATGTCCTACTTTCTACCATATCCAACAATGCCCACTCTTATGCCAATGACTCAACCATTCATTCTTCCACAATGTTCCTCGACCATACATCATCTCTAAGACATTTCACACAAAACCTGCAGAGACCTTATCCTTCAGTGAGACCATACCAACCTGATTTCTTTTAACTGCCAAAAAGCTCAAGCACTACTCATGTTAAAAAAAAATCTCTAGACCACACCCCAACAAAACTTGAGTGGCACTCAGAGTTCTCATAGTCATTCTAAATGCTTGCTCTCACTATCACTAAGAATTTCTTCTGTTGAAAGCATATCTTTAGTATAGCTAATACTATATCCCAAAGACTAGTGCTTATTCTTAGGACTAGAAAATATTTCAGTCCCCAAAAGCTGCTGACACTCATCAAGACTCAGATGAGGTCCACAATGGAGTGCTCATTCCACATTAAGACAGTGTTTCTGCTACATACACACACAGATATCTTGGACTGCCTTCGCAGAAGGGCCACGTGACTAAATGGAATTTAGTCACTAGCCTCTGTTCCACTGACATGCTGTCTCCTGTCTTCGTTTTTCTATCCCTATTATAATAGGCCTCTATTCTTCAGATCTAGCTGGTCTCATAACTCCATCAGTCCCATTCCACTGACCTTTCCCCTGCTGGTCACTCTTGGTGCATCCAACCTTCCTGACTCTGCCATAACCACTATTCCTAGTCCAGTCAACCCAGGACATTGGTTCTTTGGAACCTTCTTGCTTATGTTGATCTGCAGCAGCTTAAACAGAACATTAATAGCATTAAGCTAATGAGTCTTTGAGGACCAACAAAAGCCAAAGAACATGGGCAACACTCCTTTCTACAGACTCAAAAAGAAGAAATAAAGTTATAATTATAAAATAAAGCCTTTACCAACACTAAGTATTTGAATGTGTGAAGATTTTTCAGGTTGACTAACCATTATTAACATATCTACAGCCACTGGACAGCCAAGTCAGGCCACACTAATAACACTTGTTAAAATATAAGATATTATAAAAAAATCATAAGATCCAATGATAGCAGAAGGCTGTTTTCATTGATGTGTGTTTCAGACAATTCACTGTTTTACACACACACAAATTCACAAACACACTCACAAATACACATGCACATATGGACACACACACAGGCATACACACACTCATACACACATGCATACACATACACACATGCATATATGTACACTCACACACATGCGTGAGTGCACACACACACACATGCGTGTGAGTGCACACACACACACACACACACACACACACACACACAAATTCACAAACACACACTCACAAACATGCGCATGAGTGCACACACACACACACACACACACACACACACACACACATACATACACTTATACCTATCACCCCTAATACAGAATTTAATTTTCAGTATTTCAGTAATTTTTCCAAAATAGTTCCAGCTTCCTTGGCAAATACTTTGGGCTGACATACTCTCTGATTGACACTAGCTATACTTACAACTCAATAGCATCTCCTTTATCATTAGAAAATACTTCGGCAGTATTCTACCTTAACAAGGTAGAATTGCGACCTGTATAACAGCCAGCTTGCACATTCAGGGGTAATGCAAGCATTTTACACGCAAGCATTTTAGACTGTAATGGGAAAATTCCATTTGATGATTTGTGGCCCTTCTACTACTGTTATCACTGCTATATTCTCTATTCTATCGTTGTTTCTATTAATGGCACTATAAATCATTGTCAATTCTTTGAAATAACAAGCAGATTACACCTGATACACTTACCTGTTTCCACTCCATCATCCCTCCTGTCTCTTGCCTACCCCTATTAAACACGACATCCTTGCTGAGTTCCAATATCTAATGAGGGCATTGTTTGCAAATAGCACTAATAATATAAGTAGAATAAAGACAAACTGGTGATCAATACTTTTAGTAACAGCACGTATTAGATAAACAGCAGCGAATTTATTTAGTTCTTACCTATTTTTCTTACTTACTGCACTTATAGGTTCATTAAATTTCCATAATGAAGATCTCTTTTATGCATCTCTAGAATCTGGCAGAGTTGCAACAAACCACATCAACTAAAGTCAAACAATCGTTAGTTCATATCTGTTTGTAATCAATCGTTGGTATCTGTTCTGGCAGAGAATCTCCAAAAGGTTAATGATTTGTAAATATTTAAACCAGGAGAATGTGATGAAGTATTTATTAAGTACCTTGTAATTCACCCCTAACTTACAGTATCAGGCTTAAAATTTTCTATGGACCGAAACCAATATTCATTGTTATCATATCAAAATTGAAAGGAATCTGAAAACCTGACTCTAAATTTGAAATTAGGGAACTAAAAACTAAACAGCAATCATCATACTATAACAATCTTTGGTGGTGGTGGTGGTGGTGGCGTCGGTGGTAGTGGTGATGGTGGTAGTGGTGATGGTGGTAGTAGTGATGGTGGTAGTGGTGTGGTGGTAGTGGTGATGGTGGTAGTGGTGATGTGGTAGTGGTGATGGTGGTAGTGGTGGTGATGATGATGCTAATGATGATAGAAAAAAAGAATATTGAAAAAATATTCAACCTAGCAGACTGTATCAATCAGAATCAATTCAGTAACGATATACCTGAGAGGTAAATTACAGAATAAATAGACGTCCCCAAAAGTGGAATGTAATTTCACATGAAAAGAATTGACAACTTCAAAACAATTCTCTCAAACATTGACAATGCTAAAGTTTATTGTGGTTCATATTACAGTCAGCCCTGCAACTAAAAGTGCTAATAAGATTAGGTTTTTTTTTTACAGGTCTTAAGGTACTGAACACTTCAAAATGTAGCAATGGTTATTTCTGAAAAATCTCCTCCCAACGAATACTATTAAATTTATTTAAAAGTGAAAAGAAATAGATTCCTCTAAATCTAGCTATTGTTGTTTTAATGTAATGCTGAAAGCTATTCCATGTCAGGAATGGAAATAGCTGAAATAACTGAAGACCTTACATATGAAATAGGTATGATAGCTTCGGTTTTTCAATGGATAATCATATTACATCCTGAGAAATTTATGAAGTATTCTCAAAAACAAGTTACAATAAGACTGTAGAGATTGCAGTCAGTTGACGTATGATACAATTGCCTTTTAAGTGTTGAAAATAATGGTAAGATAACAGCCATAGAGCGGAGGCACGTGGCTTAGTGGTTAGGGTGTTGGACTCATAATTGTAAGATTGTGGTTTCGATTCCTGGACCAGGGCAATGCACTGTGTTTTTGAGCAAAACACTTCACTTTATGTTGCTCCAGTTCACTCAGCTGTAGAAATGAGTTTAGCCTGGAGAGGGATGGGTGCTGCTAGAATTTTTTATCCTAGGTATGCTGCATGGCTGCAATACCCTAATGACCCCCAAGTTAAGGGACTTACCAATTGACAACAGCCATGGGCATCAAGAGAAATGACTGTATGAAATGAAGGGAGGTATTTAATACTCATCAGTCTTAGACTAAAATATACACCTGAGCACAAAAGAATTAATGTTTGGTATCAGAGAAATTTTGGTAGCTTTTAATTGGTCTCTTATTTTGTTTTTAATTAACTTATTTCTATTAAATAAGGTAAAGGCCCCCTTCAGTCATGAATGACCATGAGATTGCACCTAGAAAGTTACCCTCCAAGGCACAAGTCCACGCAAGGTTGTTTACGGAAGACCAGCAGTTGTTCATGCATATCAGCCTCCACTCTCTACACCACCGATGTTATCCAAGGGAAAGGCAAAGGCCAATACAGTTTGGCATCAGTGATGTTGCAGCTCATTTCTACAGAAGAGAGAACTGGAGCAACATGAAATAAAGTGACTTGCTCC